>NC_133122.1:106858746-107158746 GCF_033568475.1 Henckelia pumila
GGATGGTACTTAATCCCGCAATCATAGTCCTTAAGCAAGTCCATCCAACATCTCTGCCTCATGTTCAACTTTGCCTGAGTGAACAAATACTTGAGACTCTTATGGTCGGTGAAGATCTCAAATTTCTCGCCATACAGATAATGACGCCAGATCTTCAAAGCGAACACAATGGCTGCTAAACCAAATCGTGGACTGGATAGTTGTCCTCATGAAGCTTCAGCTGTCTAGAAGCGTATGCGATCACATGCCCATTCTGAGTCAGAACACAACCTAACCCCTAAAGAGAAGCATCAGTGTATACCACATACCCTCCAGATCCTGACGGTAATGCCAACATCGGCGCAGAAGTCAACTGCTGTTGAAGCTCACAGAAATTCTCCTCACACTCGGAGGACCACTCGAAGTCCACACCCTTGCGAGTAAGCTGCGTCAACGGTCGAGCTAACTGAGAGAAGTTCAGAATGAAGCGACGATAATACCCTGCTAGACCCAGAAAACTACGGATCTCAGCAACTGTCGTCGAACGCGACCAATTAAGTACCGCTTCAATCTTGCTTGGATCAACAGAAATCCCCTCCCTAGATATGATATTTCCAAGAAAGATCACTCTATCCATCCAGAACTCACACTTGCTCAGCTTGGTGTACAACTGCTCATCTCGAAGAGTCTGCAGTACCAACCGCAAGTGAGAAACATGCTCTTCCGTATTACGCGAATACACCAAGATGTCGTCAATGAAGACCACGAAAAACTTGTCCAAATACTCCCTGAAAACACGGTTCATCAGATCCATGAATATAGCCGGAGCATTAGTCAAACCAAATGGCATCACTAGGAACTCGTAATGCCCATAGCGAGTACGGAATGCAGTCTTGGCTACGTCCTGATCACGGACTCTCAACTGATGATACCCAGATCTCAAGTCAATCTTGGAGTAAACTAACGTGCCCTGCAGTTGATCAAACAAGTCATCAATACGAGGCAACGGATACTTGTTCTTCACAGTGATTCGATTCAGCTGCCGATAGTCAATGCACAGCCGCATCGACCCATCCTTCTTCTTTACAAAGAGAACAGGAGCTCCCCAAGGAGATACACTAGGACGAATGTACCCCTTGTCCAAAAGATCCTGTAGCTGATTCTTCAACTCACGCATCTCTGACGGAGCCAGACGATACGGTGCCCGAGAAATAGGCGAAGTACCCGGCATCAACTCTATGCCAAACTCGACTTCCCTAGCAGGAGGAAAACCCGGAATCTCATCAGGAAATACATCTGGAAATTCATCCACAACATGAATGCTCTCTATCCCAATACTCTCAGCGGACAAATCAACTACATAGATGAGGTAGCCTTCCCTGCCAAACTCTAGAGCTCGACAGGCTCTCAAAGCTGATACCAAAGGCATCGGGGGTCGCGCTCCCTCACCATAGAAAAACCAGCTCTCACTCCCTTCCGGATGAAAGAGTACTAATCTCTGATAGCAGTCCACTGAAGCTCGATAGGTAGTTAACATATCTATTCCCAGAATGCAATCAAATTCGTCCATCGCCAGGACCATGAGGTTCGCTAACAGAATGTTACCCTCGAACTCTAAAGGGCAACTCATCACTAGACGCTTAGCCAAAGCAGATTGGCCCGTCGGAGTAGAAACAGACATCACTACGTCTAGTGCAATGCATAGTAACTTATGCCTTTTAAAAAAACGTGCAGAAATAAAGGAATGAGATGCACCAGTGTCAATAAGTACAAGAGCAGGTATACCATAAAGCATAAATGTACCTGCGATGACTTTCTCATTCTCCTCCACTGCCTGATAATGTCCCAGGGCAAACACCTGGCCAGAAGCTCGTGGCCTCAAATGAGAACTCCCAGCAGGCTATCCTTGCGACCTCTGCTGAATGGTGGCCTGAGAACCAGATCCTGAACCTGAACCAGAACCGCCTCCCCCAGACAGTGGACAATCCCTCCGGATATGACCAGTCTCTTCACAATGGAAACAAGCTCCAGAAGCTCTACGGCACTTGTCGGATGGATGGTTCTTCCCACAGTGATCACACTTGTCCTTCTTACCGAAAGACAACACCTCCAGAACCAGAGGAAGAAGTAGATCCAGACTTCTTGAAAGATTGGGCACGGGGACCCAAAGAACTAGCAGGCCTCGACTGAGGGAAAGACCTTTTCCGCCGAATGTTGTCCTCCACCTGGTGACAACGGCTCACCAAACCCTCGTAGGTCATGTCGTTGCCAACTGCCACACGGTCATGGATCTCAGGGTTAAGGCCCTGAAGGAACAGATTATACTTCATCTCTGAGCTATCAGCAATCTTGGGGTAATAGGATAGCAAATCAAAGAACCTCTGTTGATACTCGTCAATAGACATGGCTCTCTGTCGCAGACTCAGTAGCTCGCCTGCCTTCGACTGTCGAAGTGCAGGAGGAAAATACCGCTTTTGGAAAGCTGTGCGGAACTCGGCCCAGGTGGCCACTCCTCTCGCCGCAACAAAAGGTGCAGAAGTAAACCTCCACCACCTACGCGCACGTCCATCCAGAAGATAACCCAGGGTCTCCATCTTCTGCTCCTCGGTGCATTGGAAAGTCTGAAAAGTCATCTCCATGCGGTCTAACCAGTTCTCCGCATCCTCCGGAGACTCACCTCCAACTAAGGGTTTAGGGCCCATAGCTAAGAATCGACGCACAGTGAAACGCTCGTCGTCATGATGACGATGACGCCGTTCTCAACGATGCTCTCGGTCGGCATCACCCCAACGCCCACCAATACTTCCATGAGAACTCTGGTCATCACGATTTGCCATCTACAAAAATACCTCATGATGAGACTAAATCCCAAGAATACTTTGCATGCTCTGATATCATAAATATAGTGACCCTTACGCGGATCACCTACTAACAGAACTTAGGCATGCAATTAACTTAATAAAACAGATATCAGAATAAAACTGCGGAAACCATAAACGTTATACAATCCCAAGTAAATAAATCTGTAATTTATCCAAATAATATACAACCAAATTGAATAGCTGTATCAACCTCAAAACAACAGAAATAAAACCTAGACAAAGCTCCAGCTGGTCAACCACTGACTAGCCCCTCTTGGATCCACCCGCCTCGTCCAATCGCAAACCTGCCCCATGGAATAGGGTGTCCAGAAACACAGAGTACGAGACGTGAGCATAAAACGCTCAGTACGACAGTATGAGTATACATGCATGCAAAGTGAACTCCCTATAAACTTGAGGTCAAGGATCAGATAACAGAGACAGACCAGGCCCTGGTATGTAGCATGTTGTGCCGTCGCTTCAGGAGGTGGCTCCCATACCATAATACCAGTGGATATGCCTGACCCAAATCGATGGAAGTCCAACCACTAACAGGATAGGGAAAAACCCTACTAACAGACATCTCGAAGGAGATATCTCAGTATGCAAATGAATGCAGCATAAATCAATGACATATAAACCATGAAGTCACATAATACATGCATACTCAGTCAAGATATCTCGAACAGTACTTCCGTACCTCAAAACAGTGCAAACTTTACCAACTCTAGGTCCACGCCTATAGTCTACTCTACACTGCCAAATGATACTACTATCATTAAAGTGCTCTAAAAGCCTTAACTAAGCTATTGCATACTCCTAAATATTTATAGGAAGCAAAAGCTATACCTTCGTTCGTCGTTAGCCCTTTGATGTCGATGCCTCCAAAACTTGGGCACAACTCTGCTACGACTTCCGAACGCCTCGCCGACCCCCATGTCAAGCCTAGGGAGGCTAGAACAACTCGAATAGACTAGAAAGGAGAGGGAAATACTCGGAATTGGCAATTGGAAATGAAGCCTCGGCCCTCTATTTATAGACAACGATCGGAACGTCCGAACCTCGATCGGAACGTCCGATCCTGCCATCGGAGCTTCCGAAGATCCTGATCTGCCACGTGTCAAAATATCACTTGTTGACTTCGGATAGGGGTGATCGGAGCTTCCGATCCTGATCGTAGCTTCCGATCCAACCATACGTCATGAATGACGTAATATCATCGGTGCCTCCGATCGCTCATCGGAGCTTCCGATCCTGTTCGGAGCTTTCGATCGTGCCTTCGGAGCTTCCGATCCGTCCGATACCCAATTTATTTAATTAGCATTAATCCTTTAATTACTCAATTAGGGTACGTGATACTACAGGAGGTGCGTAATATATCTCAAGAAAGTCGTGTTTTGTTTAGGGATTGTTGGGAGGAAGGATCCCTTGATTGTGATACTCACACTGATTTTTCATAGGTCGTTAAGCAGTTGTAGAACGGATTCTTTTGAAGTTGCATGTAACTGGAATAACATGGCACACACACACGTTCACTCTTGACTGATGGTGTATTATGAATAATCGAGAGTATTTGTAATTTTGTTTTGTATGATGAAACTTCTCTGAGGTTGTGATGTTCATAATTCATCCTTGCTTATGTTTATGTTTGCATATTGTTTTTGTGAGGACCTGTAGTCCAATCATCTAATCAAAATAAATCATTAAATAATCAACTGAGAGTCCGGACAAAAAGGTAAATAAATATTTTTTTTAAAAGACATGCACGGACCCCGTGCACCCTCCGTGCCCGGGTCCGTGCATTAATCTATAGCCAAGGGTTCAGAGATTACAAAATACGTGGACCCCATGCACACCTCCGTGCATGGGTCCGTGCAACAAAAATGCACAAAAACCCCAACTCTCTGTTTTCTGCATGGACCCCGTGCATCCTCCGTGCCCGGGTCCGTGCCCAACATTTCAAAATCACAAAGTTACATCTTAGAACCTTGTTCACATGAACCCATGCACGGATGCATGTTCAGAGTTCGTTCATGAACAAAATATGCACAAAACAAAATACGCAGGTACGTGGACCCCTACACGGACGTAGGCAAGGGGTCCGTGCCCTGCATACTTTCTGAAAAATAAAACTCAGGCAGCAAAACATTCAATACTATCCAACCTCAAAATCCTCAATTCTAACATACATAAATTCATACAACTCGTTAACAACAATACATGAAGTTCTGCAGTTGATCAACTATTCAGAAAGTAAAACATGCATCGATACAACTAATTAAATCTCACTAATATACATGACAAGTTCAAATGCTTTCAAACTACAAAATCAACTTCTAAACCAAGTCCTCACTTCTATCATCACAATCCCAGTCTATTCATGCTGCCACAGACTCGAACTTGTCCCACCTGTTGCCAAGTACACATACAAAACAAGACAACATTCGGATAATTCTGGTGAGAATAATATTCCCAATAAAAGAGGCATAAACATGCAATAAATATCATATATCAAATAAAGATATATCAATTCAAGTTATAAACTGAATTTAATGCATGTGTCATGAACTGATTCAATTCTCGAGATTCGTATCCTATCCAGGCATCAAGATTTGTATCCGATCTTGATATGGTTATGTCCACTTCCTATAGTTCGTATCCGACTCGATATCAAAGTTCATATCCGACTTGATATCCTGATAAATTCAAAATGATTCACATAGGCATTATTTAAATTTGCATTCCACAACTCAAGTTCTAAATCAAAACGTATAATTAACAAGTATGTGATTTTTATGGAAACTCGAGAATCCTCCATCTCGAGTATAAAAAAAATCTCTTAGCGATCGATGTCATCTTATACCTTCTTCTTCGGTTCGACGTAGCTGCAATCTGGACAAGCGTTTCTCGATCAATTTTTCAATGATTCGAATCCTGCTAATTTTGAACATCACGATCTTCAACCAAATCTGTACGGAGATATCAAATTATCCAAATATCAATTCCATCCAATTCAAATCGATTCAAAGACTTAATTCCAACTCCTAAAAATTCGAAAATCTCAAACCAGTGGCATAACGGCTATATATTTCGACTATCCGGATATACAAACATCAATACATCAATCCAATAAACTCCTAACAACAAAAAATCATCCAATTCAACTCAATTCCAACAAATCCCAAATTCCCTATTTTTGAATTATGCCTAAAAATTCATAATAAATCCGAACGACGTTCTTTTTCCGATCCGACTTCGAATATACAATACATGTCAGCTCGAGAATGATATATCCGAAAATCAAAAATTTCTAACGGCATCCAAAAATTGAAGTATATTGTATCAAAGAAAAACATACGGTACAACGGAGCTCTCGCAGCCGTGATCGCGAATATACCTTCGAATTGAATTTCTAATGGACGGACCGTAAGAAAACCGGGACTAAAGAGCTTGAAGATGGTGTTTTCTCTTCTTAAATGGAAGAATCGGTCTAGAGGATGAATATATCACGCCCCGAGCCTAGGCCCACGCCTGCGCGATAGCACACAATGGGCCCCTATAGAAACTACTTCATATTCGTCCTCGCTTTAAGAAAATGATTAACACAAGTTGCTATAGAAGTCCATTGTAGCCCATTTTAAATCCATTTTAAACCTTTCATTTTTTTCTATGTGGGACAGGGCCTCACAATCACCCCTCCTTCCGAACGCAACGTCCTCGTCGCGACCTGACCTCTCAATCCACCAGCACCGGGAATCTAGAGATGGCTCCTACGGGTTCAAGAGGTGGCTCCCGTCATGTAGCACTTTGCCCCGCAAGTTCAAGAGGTGGCTCCCATGCAGCACTTTGTCCCGCATAGCACTTATTTCCCGGGGTCTGTCTGCTGGTGACCGTCTCTAATACCATTATGTCATGCCCCGAGCCTATGCCCGCGCCCGTGCGACTGCACACAATGGGCCCCTATAGCAACTACTTTATATTCGTCCTCGCTTTACGAAAATTATTAACCCAAGTTGCTATAGAAGTCCATTATAGCCCATTTTAAATTCATTTTAAACCTTTAATTTTTTCCTATGTGGGACAGGGCCTCACAGAATAAATGATGAAGAAAGATCCTATTCATGCTAAATAATAATTGACCAAGTCAAATTGCCCAAATTTCACTTTAGTCCCCAAATTCATCAAAATTTGTAAATTAGACCCTGATCGAATATCAATTAAATCCTCAAATTTCTTAATCTCTGATTATCAGTCTTAATTTCCTAAATTCTTGATTAGGATAATTTTGGGGTGTTACAATTCTCTCCCTCTAAGAACTGATTTTGTCCTAGAAATCGAATACGGTTCAATCTCTTAAGATAAGAGATAATATCAAAGACTGCAATGAGAATTCACCTCTCAGAACTAAATCTGAAATCGTTGCTCCAAATCGAACTCTGTCTCTCAAATACTTATTCAAATTCGTATCGGCTCCACTGTACTATCACAACAGAATCGGTCGTCTCAAGCAATTCGGCATCTCATCAAATTATGTCTCATCAGCTAGAGAACATAAGAAGGATCTGGTGATTTTCCGCAACACAAGACGAAAAACACAACGTGAATACCAGAAAAAAAAAACGGAACAGATGCAAGTCTGTAGGCAAGATCGTCTATCTTCTTCCGAATCTCTTAAGAATTGATCAAACTCGGAGACCATTTCCTCACTACTTGAATCAAAAAAGGTCTCTGCAAGTAGAATTCTACTGAATTACTCGGTCTCCCTGATCAAAATACAAAGATCTAGGTCTGAAATTCATATACTTTGTCTATCTTTCCTGAGCCATCGTTATTATCATCTGAATAACCTTCAATTGATCATTCATATCTCGGAACACCTCTGGTCCCAACTCAGGTGACTCAAAAAAATCATCCCTAAACAAAGGAAATCTTCCTTTCTTCTCGTACAACACATCGAAAGAATCCATCAAGATATTCGTCTGACAGCTATTGTTGTAAAAAAACTTCATAAATGTTAACGAAATTCATTGGCTAGTGCCCAAAGTCAAGCACTACAGCTCAAGGCATATCCTCTAAAGCCTGAGTCATCAACTCTTGCTGTCTGTTGTTCTGAGAATATAAAACTGAACTCAGATTTATTCGAACATCAAAAGTCTCTTCAAAGACTATACCAAAAGAATGAGTGAATCGAGGGTCTTTGTCTAAGCTGACAGAATTCAAAAACTCATGCAATCTGACTACATCTCTAGCAAAATATCAATCATCTGGTCATAACTTAAAGTCATTCTGCACCAAATACAGTAGTAGATTTCATCAATCGGCCAAAAAAACTCAGATAACATCTCAATTTCAAACTTATCGATAGCTTCGGGACAACATCCATTGAAAAGTAATCCCTTTTCAATTTTGAACAGATAACTGTACAACATACCATCATGTCATTCTCTCTCAGCTTTCGACTGTTGACAGTTCAAAACATCGGGATACGTAGCTCGTGACATCATTCTTCATCTGCTTATACCAGAACTGCTCCTTCAAAACGTTGAATATCTTTCAGCCATCTGAAACTGAGACTGTGTCCAGTTCTGACTTTCCTATCAAATTCTGAAAGATTGAATCAGATTTTGGTACGTTCTCGATCTTCCCAGTCAACTCTGATTTGTCTCGAAAGCAAAATCCTGATTGACCTCCTACCTGCTTCGAATTCTAAATCGGAAGTGCAACAATCATCAATGAAAGATAATTAACGATAGTAGATAAAATAAGAATAGATCTTTCGGCTCAAAGCATCAGCTGCTGCATTCAACTTCCTCGGATGGAATTAGATTACACAGTCAAAGTCCTTCCACAGATCTAACTATCTTCTCTGTATAAGAATCAGTTCGGATTGTGGACACACATACTTCAACTTCTAAGATTATAAAGATTTCGGAATTCCTTGTAAATAAAATGACATCAAATCTTCCAAAACAGTAAGATCACTGCGAGCTCCAATCAGGAATCAGACAATTAAGTCTCGGGCGGCTTCAGCTGCATCGATGCCTAAGCTATCACGTACTTCCTTTGAATAAGAATACACCTCCAATATCAATAAGAAATTTGCAAAGAACAGTAAGATCATCAGTACAGAAGAAATAAAGAATACTGAAGCGTTAAACCATCTCTTCTTCAGGTCAATAAAACTGATCTCATAAGATTCGATTTAGACAAAAGCACATTCTTCGAAGTTAGCTGAGAAATCAGCTTAACCAACGATAAGAATCCCTCGAAGAAACTGCGATAGAAACTCGCTAAATCCAAAATCTTCAAATTCAGGTACAGGTGACGATCTAGATCAATTCATATCAGTTTCGGTCTTCAGGTGATCAACAGAAATTCCAGCTTCAGAGATAACATGATTGGGGAAAAGTCAACTCGATCAAATCAGAATTCAAACGTCGAAATAATAGCATACTACTGTTCGGCACGCAAATATGTAAGACGATTCTCAAATGCTCTGCATGATCGGTACGATTATCGTTTCGAAAGGACAAGAAAATCATTGATAAGAACAGTTATGAATTCAACTAAATACCTCTGAAAGATTTGGTTCCTAAAATTCATAAACACTGCAGGCTCGTTTGTCAATTCAATATGGTCTAAGGAACATTTTCCCTCAATTCTCAGCTGTGATATCATGATCTCAATTCTGAGTTGAATTCGATCTGACGAATTGGAGGCAAACAAGAAATCTCATCCGGCTCAACGTCGGCACACTCTATCACAACTGGTATATCAACAAATTCGGGTACAATTCGGGACATCAACTGCATACATCGAGAATTCTTCCGCACATTTCTTTAACAAATGGATCATCGAAAAATAGATCTCCAAGGAATCTTTGAATCAAGAATTCTTACCGAAAACTTTTCACCAGTCTAACATTTCGGACCTAATTCTGACAACTTTCTGAAAACAATCTACAGTTCCTCTAACCAATTCCCACACTCCACTGCATTCTTAGTACTCCTCAAATTTGGTGGTTGGAAAGTCTGAAACCTCATCAACAAGTCTTCCATCGGAGTCAGAGTAACATCCATTACTCAGACGCAGAACAATCTTGTTCAATCGGGATTCGCTATTGAATGCTTCATGTTCAAAATTCGTCGAGGAAACATATCTCATAATCAAGAGAATTTGGGACACAAATATCTCAATTCAATAATCTCGTGTCCATAATCTCTGTTCAACAATTTCATTCCATCTCAGGAATATTCAAATCCACAATTCTAATAAATCAAGCTTTACTATTTGACAAATAATCATGCTTCATATTTTAAATCACATAATCATTTAATTCAAATAATTCCAGAATAATAAAGCATGCTCGCATTAAATTTAAATAATCAATTAAATAATTCAATCACATGCGAGAATTCAATTAATGCGGACTCGATCTACCCCGCTCACTTCTAATTCAATCCAAGATCTTATCTCTCTGATACCACTTAATGTGAGGACCTGTAATCCAATCATCTAATCAAAATAAATAATTAAATAATCAACAAAGAGTTCGGACAAAAATTTAAAGAAATTTATTTATTTTTTTAAAAATACATGCACGGACCCCGTGCACCCTCCCCGTTCCCGGGTCCGTGCATTAACCTGTAGCCAAGGGTTTGGAGACTACAAAATACACACATGCTACAACTTAAATTGTAATTCACTCAAGTGTAGGTTGTCTGCAAGTAATATACTCGTGAGTACGAGATCGATCCATAGAGAGGTTGCTGTAAGTTTAATTTTAGCAATGATATATTATAGATGGAAATATTATTATAAAACTTCAAATACACAAATTATAAAATTTTCAAGGCTTCAAAGGTTCATTGTTGGTTTATTTAAGATTGCTTAACAAAAATAAATAAAAGAAACTAAAATAAGAATAAACATAAAAAGAACAATTAAATATTTAAACATGTATATCATATAATATAGTTTCCACTATATTAATATCATATTAACCGATATTTAATACATGGTACTCATAATATATATATAGATGCATAAATATAAACATAAAATAACAATTAAATATTTAAACAAGTATATCATATAATATAATTCCCATTATATTAATATCAGATTAACCGATATTTAATACATGGTACCCATAATATATATATATATATATATATATATATATATATATATATGCATAAATATAAATTGACATAAAAGTAAATTTAGATCAAATCACAATATATTATTTACAACAACCGGCAGAGCCACGCTATTGTCTAAATAAAATATATGATTTTTTATGTTAGTTGCGGAAATTAAATGTTAGTTGCGGAAATATAAACGTTGGTTACGGAAAAGTAAATGTTAGTTGCGAGAAAGTAAATATTAGTTCAAATCACAATATATTATTTAGAACAACCGGCAGAGCCACGCTATTGTCTAAATAATATATATGACTTTATTATAAATTGATACATATATTTATAGAATATAATTATTGTAGTATTTATTGTATCATATTAGACAACAAATCAAGGTAGCCACATTTAAGGTACCGTGTAATGATGTAAATAGATAACAATAAATCATCCAAATTATATCTACAAATAAAGATCAATTAGTAAAACAAAATAAAAATAGAAAAAGGGAAGAATATACAAAATATAAAAAATCTTACTTGACCAACAATGAAGAATTTTCACCTTGACATAAAAGGATTTAGCTTGCCATGAACATAAGACTCGAGAGTAAGGATAAAAGAAATTTCATACTTAAACTTGGAGAAATATGCACACTCAAACTCTTATTTTTACACACACAATATTTTTTTTACAAGTGAGAAATTCTCTACACTTTTGCACACTATAAAGATTATACAAAAGATCTATTTATAGGTCAAATGAGAGCAAGAGTCCAAGACTCATTAAATATTGAATAGTAAAGTTGGTGGGTGTTTGTCTCCTTGAATGTCAATACTTTGACCCAACATTAATTGGAATGTTTGATGCCTTCAACCACCGATTCAGCCTTTCCATTCAACTTAGAACATGTAGCAAATTTTGTGTAGATATGTTTGGACATATAATTCACCTTTTTGGGGTAAAAGGTTAAATAGTTATGATATTTTTACTACAAGCTGGTCATAGTAAAACTAAATTTGTATCCTTTTTTTATTTTTGATAATTTGATCATCTTAATGAGGTTTTTGGAATTTCTTATCTTCTAAAAAGTTGAAGATGCCTCTTTTGTGATTCTACAGGATTTGAGATTACTCCAATATGACCTATGTAGCTTGAGTAATTTTATTTTTACCAAACCTGCGCAAACCGTAAAATAAAATATTTTTAGTAAAACATTTAAATATAAAAACTTAACACTAAAACAATACAACTTCATAATTTTAATGAAACTTTAATTTCAAAACACACTTTTAAACATATAAATAATTAAAAATTTTAATTTTCATCAACGGACCCCATGTACACCTCCGTGCATGGGTCCGTGCACAAAAAATGCACAAAAACCCCAACTCTCTGTTTTCTGCACGGACCCAGTGCATCCTCCATGCCCGGGTCCGTGCCCAACATTTCAAAATCACAAAGTTACTGCCTAGAACCTTGTTCACATGGACCCATGCACGGATGCAGGTCTGGGGTCCGTGCATGAACAAAATCTGCACAAAACAAAATACGAAGGTACACAAACCCCTACACGGACGTAGGCACAGGGTCCGTGCCCTGCATACTTTCTGAAAAATAAAACTCAGGCAGCAGAACATTCAATACTATCCAACCTCAAAATCCTCATTTCTAACATACATAAATTCATACAACTTGTTAACAACAATACATGAAGTTCTAAAATTGATCAACTATTCTGAAAGTAGAACATGCATCGATACAACTAATTCAACCTCACTAATATACATAACAAGTTAAAACGATTTCAAACTACAAAATCAACTTCTAAACCAAGTCCTCACTTCTATCATCACAATCCCAGTCTAGTCATGCTGCCTCTGACTCGAACCTGTCCCACCTGTTGCCAAGTACACATACAAAACAAGACAACAATCGGATAATTCCGGTGAGAATAATATTCCCAGTAATAGAGACATAAACATGCAATAAAGATCATATATCAAATCAAGATATATCAATTCAAGTTATAAACTAAATGTAATGCATGTGTCATGAAATGATTCATTTCTCGAGATTCGTATCCGATCCCCGCATCAAAATTCGTATCCGATCTTGATATGATTATGTCCACTTCCTATAGTTCGTATCCGGCTCGATATCAAAGTTTGTATCCAACTTGACATCCTGATAAATGCAATATGATTCACATAGGCATTAGTTAAATTTGCATTCCACAACTCATGTAGTGACCCTTACCGAGATCACCTACTAAACATAACTTATGCATGCAATTAACTTAATCAAACACTAAACCACAATAAGCTGTGGAAACCATAAACAATAATCCAATCCCAAGAAAAGGAATCTCTAAATATCCAAATAGTTTATACAACCAAATCAAAAGCTATATCAACCCAATAACAACAGAATAAAAACCTAGACGAAGCTCCAGCTGGCTAACCACTGCCTAGCCCCTCTTGGATCCACCCGCCTCATCCAATCACAAACCTGCCCCAAGAAATAGGGTATCCAGAAACACAGAGTACGAGACGTGAGCATAAAATGCTCAGCACGAGAGTATTAGTATACATGAATGCAAGAGTACCGCCTACTGAATATAGGTCAAGAATCAGATAACGAAGACAGACCGGGCCCTGGTATGTAGCACGTTGTGCCGTTGCTTCAGGAGGTGGCTCACATACCGAAATAGTAGTGGATATGCCAGACCCAAATCGATGGAAGTCCATCCACTAACAGGATAGGATAAAACCCTACTAACAGACATCTCAAAAGAGACAACTTAAGATGCAAACGTATGCAGCATAAAATCATATCATATAAATCATGCAGTCACATAATACATGCATACTCAGTCAGGATATCTCGAACAGTATTTTTGTACCTAACACCGAATTTTTAACTAAGCTGGAAGAAGAAAACCCCTAGCTGTCTTAGGTCCAAGCCCCGACCCGACCTGGTCTCAAGACTGACCAGACCTGGCCTCTCGCTTCAAGCCCGACCTGAGCTGCACCTGGTCAAGTCCAACCTGAACTGCACCTGGTCAAGCCCGACCTGAGCTGCACCTGGTCAAGCCCCGAGCTACTCCTTCCCGAACTCCCGAGCTAATTCTCGGTCCGAGTAGAACTAAGAAGTGAGATGAAATGGTGTAAAAATGACCGAACCCCCGACTCCTATTTATAGAGGATGAGTCGGGATAGGTGTCAACCGAGTGCATGACACCTGGCAGGACACTAATCGTGCCTTAGCTTCAGCCACGTGTTCCTTCCCGACCTGAATACCATGTGCTCTTCCATGATCGAACACTACCTTGGCCTTGCACAATACTTTCTTGAGCACCCTAAGCCCCGACCCGAGCCATGTTCTTCCTTAGCCGAGCCCCTCATGTCCGAACCCTATCTTGGTTTTCTTCTTGACCGACCCGAGCCCCAAAGGAAAGACTCAAGCTCAAACCAAGCTCCATACCCAAGCCAAACACATACACATGACCGAGCCCTAGCTCCATGCCCGAGCCCTTGTTGATCAACCATGACCGACCTGAGCCCATGGTCAAATCCATCAACCCTTTCTCATTCTCATGCCATGTGTTCTTGTTAATAAAATATTTATTAGATCTAAACATAATTAACCATTTAATCTTGTAAATTGGAAATGGGCTACAACATTCTCCCCCACATGAGATATTTCGTCCTCGAAATCAGGTTTTAAGTACTGAATGTAAAACAAGATGCAGAAACATTCTTTTATTCAAATGCAAAATTTACAGAGTTTACAACTGAATACAACTCGAAAATGAAATCAAAATACTCAGGATGTTCTGTGCGTATCCTGCTTTTGAGCTCCCAAGTGGCTTTTTCAGTGCCTCGGCGCTGCCACTAAACTAACACTAGGGGAATGACTTTATTCCGCAAGACCTTATCCTTATGATCCAGGATACGAATAGGTCTCTCAATATAAGTCAAATTATTTTCCACCTGAACCTCAGACTGTTGTAGAATATGAAATGGATCTGCCACATACCGTCGCAACAGAGATACGTGGAACACGTCGTGAATACTGGACAGATACAGTGGCAAAGCCAGACGATAGGCCAAATCGCCAATTCTCTCTAAGATCTCAAACAGACCGATGAACCTGGGAGACAACTTGCCCTTAAGGCCAAATCTGAGAATCCTGCGGAAAGGTGACACCCTCAGAAACACTTTCTCCCCAAAATCAAACTGCAGAGGCCTACGCTTAGTGTTAGCATAGCTGGCCTGACGATTCTGTGCAGTCTTAATTTGTTTCTTGATCTGATCAACAACATCTACTGCCTGTTGGATAAAATATGGTCCCTCAGCCTGTCTCTCCCCCACTTCTTCCCAGAAGAGTGGAGTACGACAACGTCACCCGTACAACGCCTCAAAAGGTGTCATCCCAATGATAGTATGATAGCTGTTGTTGTACGCAAACTCGATCAATGGCAAATGATCCTGCCAGGCTGTACCAAAGTCCATAGTGCAAGCTCGAAGCATATCCTCCAAAGTACGGATAGTGCGTTCTGACTGACCATCTGTCTCCGGATGATAGGCAGTACTCAAGCTGAGAGTAGTGCCCATCGCACGCTGAACACTCCCCCAGAACCTAGAAGTGAACCTGGGGTATCGATCGCTGACAATGCTCGCAGGCACTCCATGAAGTCGAACGATCTCCTAAACATACAAACGGGCCATACGATCCACAGTGTACTCTTGGCTATAGGCAATGAAATGCACTGACTTGGTGAGTCGGTCCACCACAACCCAAATAGCATCACAATTCCTCGAGGACATCGGCAAATGGGTCAAAATCCATAGTGATAAACTCCCATTTCCACTCTGGAATAGGAAGACTGTGAAGCAAACCTCCAGGTCGTCGGTGCTCTACCTTGACCTGATGACACACCAAACATCTCGAAACATACTGATACACGCTGCGTTTCATCCCCTTCCACCAAAACCGAGTACGTAGATCCTTGTACATCTTGTTGCTCCCCGAATGAATACTCAACTTGGAATCACAAGTCTACCAGACAAACACAAAAAACCATCTGACTGATAGTGAAATCCCAATGTACTACCCTCGTTGGCTAGACGAGCCAAACACTGGGTCTTCGAATCAGACATCTGAGCATCCCGAATCCGCGAATACAAGGCTGGCTCAGATAATATCGCAAACATCTGGATACTCTGCATACCTTTCTTATGCTTGAAGGTAAACCCTGAAGAACAACAATCTCTAATCGCACTAGACATCGAACAAGTCTGAAGTGCGGATAGTCGCACCTTGCGACTCAAGGCATCAACAGTGAGATTAGCAACTCCCGGATGGTACTTAATCTCGCAATCATAGTCCTTAAGCAAATCCATCCAACGCCTCTGCCTCATGTTCAACTCCGCCTGAGTGAACAAATACTTGAGACTCTTGTGGTCGGTGAAGATCTCAAATTTGTCACCATACAGATAATGACGCCAGATCTTCAAAGCGAACAAAATGGCTGCCAACTCCAAATCATGAACTGGATAATTGTCTTCGTGCAACTTCAACTATCAAGAAGCGTACGCGATCACATGCCCATTTTGAGTCAGGACACAAACCAACCCCTGAAGAGAAGCATCTATGTAAAAGTTCATAAAAATTCTCCTCGCAATCGGAGGACCACTCGAAATCAACACCCTTGCGGGTAAGCTGCGTCAACGATCGAGCTAGCTGAGAGAAGTTTAGAATGAAACGACGATAATAATCTGCATGCTAGACCTAGAAAACTACGGATCTCAGTGACCGTCGATGGACGCGACCAATTAAGTACAGCTTCAATCTTGCTCGGATCAACAGAAATCCCCTCCCTGGATATGATATGGCCAAGAAAAACCACTCGCTCCATCCAATCTTACCGAGATCACCTACTAAACAGAACTTAGGCATGCAATTAACTTAATAAAATAGTAAACCAGAATAAGCTGCGGAAACCATAAACAATAATACAATCCCAAGAAAAGGAATCTGTAAATATCCGAATAGTTTATACAACCAAATCGAAAGCTGTATCAACCCAATAACAACAGAATAAAAACCTAGACGAAGCTCCAACTGGCTAACCACTGCCTATCCCCTCTTGGTTCCACCCGCCTCGTCCAATCGCAAACCTGCCCCAAGGAATAGGGTATCCAAAAACACAGTGTACGAGACGTGAGCATAAAACGCTCAGCACGAGAGTATGAGTATACATGAATGCAAGTGTACCGCCAACTGACTAGAGGTCAAGAATCAGATAACGAAGAAAGACCGGGCCCTGGTATGTAGCACGCTGTGCCATCGCTTCAGGAGGTGGCTCACATACCGAAATAGTAGTGGATACGTCGGATCCAAATCGATGGAAATTCATCCACTAACCGGATAGGGTAAAACCCTACTAACAGACATCTCAAAAGAGATAACTCAAGATGCAAATGTATGCAGCATAAAATCATATCATATAAATCATGCAGTCACATAATACATGCACACTCAGTCAGAATATCTCGAACAGTACTTTCGTACCTAACACCGAAGTTTGAACTAAGATGCACTACAAGAAAAACGCAAAAAGACAACGGATTTTATCCGTTGTCGTAGGGGGTCTAAAACTGTTGTAACTGATGGTGTTGTTAAAAGTATCCCCTACGACAACGGATAATATCCGTTATCGTTTAGGGGATACTTTTAACAACACCATCAGTTACAAAAGTTTTAAACCCCCTACGACAACGGGTTTTATCCGTTGTCGTTTTTCATATAAAAAACAAAAAAAAATTAAAAATAATATACAAATTTCAATATTATAAATAAACCAAAATTTAAATTTCAAAAATAAAATTTAATATACAATATTTTAATATTACAAATCACTCGAAATTAAATTCTAATGCAATGCACACTAAAGAAAAATACAAAAAAATTTTAGAATATAGGAACCAGAGACGTGAACATAACATAGAATTGTACAAGTAAATGAATGCAAATCATATTCTGAACTTAACACGCAAAACCAAAACACATTTAGGTTGGCCTTGTACTTCGCCCACCACCTCGTAAAGCCAGCCATCACCTCCAAAAGCTATCCATAATGCAATACTTATATTCAGGTCCAGAAAAAAGAAATAATGGCAGCAGACTTTAATCAAAAAATATTTTTTCTTGATTTCATACTTTCATTTGATCTAATCATGATGATATGTACTGGCAAGATTCATAAGACATTAAGTTCCATAAAACACGAACTAGACTTATGATGATATATAATGAAAATCTTCAGAAGCTAATTAATCCCATAAAACAAGTTCTTCTAAGTTCTACCTTAGACAACAAAAATTAGTAAATATTAGAAAATATCAAAATACGAATTCTTTTACAATTTCAATTTTATTTTTTGCCAACTATTGTTTAGTAATTCTTGCCGATGAAACTAGCTAGCTAATGCACGATTTGACTTGTTCTCAATAACCACATGCACCTTTTATCTTACAAATTAACTTACCCCAACAAATACATTATTTCCCTAAAAAGAATATAAAAAAATAAATCAAACGGTTACTACCTTAACATTTCAGTATTAATTTCACCACTCACTGAATAAGAAAATCTAATATATACCAAAAAATAAGTACAACCTTCAGCTAATTATTTTGTACTACCTTTTCAAAATCATTTCATTTTCTCATGATTAATCATTAGTGCTTAAAGCAAAAGACATACAATATTCCACAATATTTGGGGTTCAATGTTATGCAGCTAGTGAAGCAATTAGCTCATGTAATATTGTACCTTTTCCAAGTAATTATCTCATGTAATATTGTACCTGACATTTGACCAATTCCAAGTTAGCAGTCACGACATCAAATCACCCTCAAAAACCAAAAAAACCAAGAAGAAATGTAACACACAGTAACCAAAGATATAACAACTTCAGTAGCAACAAATTCATACTAGTAGGTTTCCAAGCCAAAGCTTCCAGCCAAAAATGTTTTATTGGTAATTAGAGAGTAAAATTACGAGTTAGTTAATCTTTAGTGAAACAATCGAAGACACTTATTATAATATCATTTTCATTCATCATTCCTATATTTGTACACAGTAGATTCCTTTCAATGTTGAGACTCTGTTGGAGAGGGTTCACAGGGCGGAGCCACAACGAGTGGAGTGAACAAGAGAGAAATACATGAAGCAAATTACCTTGCATTCAGGCTTATTTAGCATATAGGTCCCACCCTATACAGCACTAAGGCGAGCAAATACCTGGAATATTAAGTAGCAGAGAGAAGCTAACATGAGGCAGAATATCTGAGAGAATAAAAAAAGATCGAGGCAGAGTGCAAAAGGAAATAATCTTTTCTTAGTGATAAAAGACAAAGCAAATATCTCAAGCAACCACAGCCAATTAAACTTCGATAAAAAAATATTGGTGCATGAACCCTGAATCGAGAGTAGCTAAACCTAACAAATTGATCAAATGATCTAAAATCCCAACCAAATCAAGAAGCATAAAAAGAAACTAAATCCCCGATCCCAATTTCAGTTTCCCTCGTTCTTTATAAGCTACCAGCTCAAAGTAAGCTCGATAGGTAAAAATGTTGACTAAAACTTTAATCCAAATTCAACTGCGCGCAAAGATGACATAATGATGGGAACTAAGTTGCACCAAAAATGTCGCATATATTTTTTTTAAAATCCTATAGATATGTATAATATAACATTTAAATCGCCTCCTTCCCATAAAAAAGTTGATTCAGACCAAAATATGAATTATAGAAGCATACAAGAAATGAACAGAAAATCTACATACTCGGTTATGGTCGATGACGTCAAGATATTAAATAATTTTTTTCTTGCACGACTTTATGAAAAGAAAAGAAAGAGTTTCACCCGTTTTCAAAAAGATGTTTTCTAAAAGATAGGACAGCATGAGTGCATGACATAGCTTATGGTTCTAGAGATTTTATTTTATTTTATTGTGATAGGAAATGATGCTTAAGATTCTAGAGAATTAACTTTAAAAGAAATCAAATACTTACCTGTCCAAGTCGCACAGCCTTTGGAGAAGACGCTGATCTTTCAGCAGATTTTAGGCACCGGGATGCAAGATCACACATGGAATGCAGCTGAAGAATACCACATAACAAGTACCTAAAAGTGGACTTGTCCCTTTCCCAAGCCATAATCACTGCAATCAGGCGCAAAGGAAGACATCTTGCAAATTTTTCCGCATCAATCTGCAGACCAATGTAACACCCTATCAATATTTCATGGCAGAAACTTAAGGTTAATAATAAATCATAACATTGTAATTCATTCTAACCTGAAACTGTGATCCATCATCAGCAACATATCGGATAATATAGGTCCCAGAATCCTTTATTAGTTTTCTAAGCTGTTGAGCGCTAAGATCGTGAAGTGTATTTACAGCAGCAACTAAATCAAGAACCTTTATAAAGATGTACCATAAAAAATTATCATGCAATTTGTTGAAACTTTTCCACATATAACCATGCCTAAAAAATTATATGTTGAGAGAAAGATCAGCCTCCTCACGTATTTTAGAGAAAACAAGTTTTGGAATAAAAAAATGGTAGTTTTTATTTGAATAAAGCCCATTGTTTAATCACTTGAAAAAAGAGTGTGTAGAAGAAAAAATGGATAGGCAAGACAAATTGCATCAAGAAAACGAAAGTCCTGCAGTTTTCCATTCAAGGGTCAGTCAAATGAGGTCATCTACTGAAACTCTTGGGCTAGCTCAAGTTCTCCTAATGATAACTATATAAAATGTAAAATATATTAATGAAGAAACTGTATATAAACTGGACTTTCATGCATACACCATAAAAAAGCAACAAAAGATGAAAAGCCTTGCAGATTCATAACAAATTTCTGAACACAAACTCACTGGCTCAGCTCGTCCTCTGGATTAAGTGTTTATCAGCTCAGTGCTGGTGGAAGCTTCATCCCTTGATGATCTCATGTTTCAATATCTAAAAAGAATATACAATTTTGAAATTTTCAACATATATTTTAGAAGGTTCAAAATTCTGTCACAGATTACACAATTAGAATTGTATCTACAGAATTAGAATCAGTCATATACACATACACAATTCCAACAACAACTAACCAATCACCAGAGACACCAATCACCTGGCAATGAAAATTAAAAACAAATGGATGGGCAAAAAAATTAATATATTGACTAAACCAGTTTCAAACTACTATTCATACTCATATCCATACTCCAATCACAAGAAACCCATACTGCCCACCGAAAGAAATGCAATAATGACGAACACTCAAATTACTAATAAAATAAGGAAATAAAAACGTACAATAAAAAATACAAACCATAATTTAAAAACAACATCACACTGGATCTCACAACATGAAAATGTTCATTCATTAACAACCCCCTTCCATCGGTGTCCAACAAAAAAACTTCAGCAAAATTTTGAAACGAAATGTGCAGCTTCGTAGAAAACCTAAAAAATTAGGAACACTTGTCGAGAAAACCCCAAAGTCGATCGGGAGTCAAATACAAGGAGTTTAACAAAAACTTGAATCCACACTAGAATACCAAGAATCAATCAAAAATCGGCGTTCAACTCACCAAAAAAGAAGCGCATAGAAGAAAATCTCGGAAATACTTCGATCGCACGAAAAAAGAGCTCAAATTAGTCGATCTTTGGCTCAAAATGAAGATTATGTTGTGGGGAACAAAACCACAAAATAATTTTTATGATTCAGGAGAAAAGGACGGTGATTCGATGGCAAGAGTGGGTGGTTAGGGTTGAGAGACGAGAAAGGAACATCCACGGCACAAACTTGAAGAAGATGAAAATGAAATAAGACGATGCACGTGCAAGTCACGGAAAATAATATATATATTTTTAAAAAAATAAAAAATCAAATACAACGGTTTTTAGAACTGTTGTCGAAGAACCTCAAAAAACACGCTTATAGACAACGGTTTTTTAAAACTGTTGTCGTAGAACCTTAAAAACAAGCTCATAGACAACGGTTTTCGTAGACCATAAAAAAAACCGTTAAACGACAACAGTTTTTAAAAACCGTTGTATTTGACATATAACCGTTGTCTTTGTTTATTAAAATATTGTCAACAACAACGGTTTTCGTAAAAACCGTTGTTAAATACCATAAGACAACTATTTTTTAAAAAAACCGTTGTCTTTTCTATGTTGTTGATACACAAATTGGTTGTATTGATGGAAGAAGACAACCCCTAGCTGTCTTAGGTCCAAGCCCCGACCCGACCTGGTCTCAAGATTGACCCGACCTGGCCTCTCCCTTCAAGCCTCACCTGAACTGCACCTGGTCAAGTCCGACCTGAACTGCACCTGGTCAAGCCCGACCTGAGCTGCACCTGGTCAAGCCCCAAGCTACTCCTCGGTCCGAGTAGAACTAAGAATTGATCGATTGCCATGACCAATTTTGTAGGTGTATGTTAGGAATTTACATTTGTTTTTATTGTTGTTGGATTTATTAATGGGCCTGGTTTATGGCCCAATATGAATTGTCATATGTAATAAAAGTGGGCCTGGTTTATGGCCCGTTTCCACCCCTTAAAATGTATCCCCTACTTGTCATGGTTATTTATTGTAAATACATTAGACTTAGTGGGAGATGAAGATTTGAAGACGGAGGTGGGCCTAGCAGACAATAAAGACTGAAGAAATGTAAATTGGAAGCTCAATGTAATAGGATTGCATTGCATACCTGCATATTACCTAGGATTGGACTAAGACTCGTGATTGGCAACCACGGGTCGATTAGAAATGGAATCGATCATCCTATATAATATATGATATTATCGTTGTATGCATGTTTTAGACAAAATTGTATGAATCCCGCAAGCATACAAATTTTAAAATGATGAGACAAATTTTCAAAATTAAAATCCCTCATTTTAAATATGATTTAAAATTGATATCAAGATAAATAAAGGAAATTTAAAATTGTTTAAATGTTCCTACCTTCCATCAACGATCAATGTATGAGATGCTACCCGCGAATACGGTCCGGCTCATATTATTGGGGGGGCCCGTTCGTCGGAAAGTTGTACATTGGATCGACACATGTTGTAAGTTGGGTGGAACTCCCATGGGATCGGCTCATATTATTGGGGGATCCACATGGCGACCGTCCATCACAACTTAATATTGATGGGTCATCTTGACATGTCACAATAAACGGCGTCATATTATTGGGCCCTTATTGGACATGAGGTAAAAACGTGGAGGTTGCTTTGGAAGCAATTGGGCTCTACCTTTTGAAAATTATGGTTGGCTGATATTATTCGGGACCATAGTTTGTCAATTGGACTCTATGTTCTCACTAAGGAAAACAGTTTCCTGTTTTCACTACAGGGTAGTGAAATCGTTAAAATAGTGGGAGTGAGATTCATAAAATAAATTTCGCCTATTTAATGTCTTAGTAAATTAATTAAACAATCACTGATAATTGTCTGTTTCTTTTCAGTATTTCATAAAGATGAATTCGCGTAATCCACTTTTCTCTATCCTCGAACAAAATAAATTGACTGGCGCAAACTATAAGGAATGGTTCCGTAAGTTGAATATTGTCTTGACTTCGGAGAAGATGCTCTACGTGTTAGAAAAATCTCCTCCGAAGGAAGCACCAGCTGATGTAAGTCCGGAAGAGTTGGCCAAACTTGATACATGGTGGGACCATGATATCAAGGCCAAATGCTATATGCAAGCCTCGATGTCTGATGAACTCCAGAGGCGATTTGAGGATACCGTGAATGCTGCTGACATTCACGTACAACTCAAGGAACTTTTTGGGGCTCAATCGAGAGCTGAAAGGTTCGCTACTGTAAAAGAGCTAATGACGTGTCGCATGCGTGAAGGGAATTCGGTCCGTGATCATGGGGTACGAGTGATTTGGCTCATACAGAAGTTGGTAACGCTTGATTTGGTGTTGGAGCATGAACTCAACGTGGACTTATTACTTCTATCTCTTCCTTCTTCGTTTGACGGATTTGTGGTGAATTTCAATATGAACAAGATAGAGGCCTCCCTTGAAAAGATGGTCAATATGCTTGTAACATATGAATCCACTTTAAAGAAGGATAAACCGGCTTTCTTGGTGGGCTCCTCTTCTTCTGCTAAGAAGGGGCCAAGTACAAAGGGTAAGAAACGTTCTGCCCCACCCAAGAAAACCGAACCCGAGAAGAAGTACAAGACAAAGGCTTCAAACATGGAAAAGTCCAAGAATGTTTGCCATTACTGCAAGAAGTCCGGTCATTGGAAACATAACTGCAAGGAATATCTAGAGCAGTTGCGAACTGCGAAGGGTATGTTCTATATTGAAATAAATGTTTCACTTAATACTACTTCTTGGGTATTGGATACCGGATGTGGATCTCACATTTGCAATGATTTGCAGGTGATGACAAGAAGTCGCAAGCTTAGAATGGGTGAGACCCAGCTGAGGCTCGGAAATGGTTCCACAGTTGAAGCTAAAGCTGTGGGAGATTTTTATTTAATTTTGCAGAACGATTTTATGTTACTTTTGAGAGATGTTTTATTTGTTCCAGATTTGATTAAAAACATTATTTCTGTTTCTATGCTTGATAGAGATGGTTATTCTTGCAATTTTGTGAATGGGATTTGCAATATTTACAAGAATGAATGTTTGATTGGAAATGGACAAATTGAAAACGATCTATATAACTTAAAATTAAAAGACGTTCCAATAAATTATGTTGATAAACCGGTAACAACAAACAAAAGGAAAATCGATAGTCAAAACCCGGCAAACCTATGGCATGCTAGGCTAGGTCATATTTCCTCATGGAGGATGAACAAGCTAGTGGGAGAGGGCATGTTTGATATGTCTGATATTAACTCTCTACCTATTAAGGGGAAACCTGAGCGTAGTCAAAATCTGTTGGATTTGATCCATACAGATGTTTGTGGTCCATTTAGAATTGGTACTCAATATGGCCACACCTACTTCATTACCTTTACTGATGATTATTATAGGTATGGGTATTTATATTTAATGAAATATAAGTCTGAAGCATTTGAAAAGTTCAAAGAATTCAAGGCTGAAGTAGAAAACAAGCTAGGTAAAAGTATTAAAGAACTTCGATCGGATCGAGGTGGAGAATACTTAAGTACCGAGTTTTTGGACTATCTGAAAGAGAATGAGATTCTCTCTCAGTGGACTCCTCCTATGACACCTTAGCTAAATGGTGTATCAGAAATCGAACTTTGTTGGACATGGTTCGATCCATGATGAGCTTCACTGAGCATCCACCTTCGTTTTGGGGCTACGCGCTTGAAACGGCGGTGTTGTTGTTGAACAACGTCCACACCAAAGCAGTGGACAAAACACCATACGAGTTATGGAATGGCAAAGCTCCTAAGTATTCGTACTTGAGGATTTGGGGATGTCCTGCTTACGTGAAGCAGACAGTGGGAGATAAGTTGGATAGTCGATCTACCTTATGTTATTTTGTAGGGTATTCGAAGAATTCTATCGGATATTATTTCTATCATCCTGCTGAAACAAAGGTGTTTGTTTCAAGGAATGCCACCTTCTTGGAGAAGAAGTTCTTATTGGATAAGAAAGGCGAGATGATGGAACTCGAAGAAATTCGAGAAGAACCCGAAATACAAAATAATGATCCTACACCTCAGGAACCAATGATGGACACGCCTATACCTAGAAGATCCGAGAGGACTTCTAGACCTCCTATTCGATATGGTCTTCTTCTTGAAGGAGATCAAAATGAACCCGACGTTGGATGTGATCCAAGAAACTTCAAGGAAGCAATTTCTGATGCGGATTCAAATTTATGGCTTGAAGCTATGCAGTAGGAAATAGATTCGATGCATACAAACCAAGTTTGGTCTTTAGTAGATCCTCCCGATGGAATTGTTCCAATAGGGTGTAAATAGATCTACAAGAGAAAGCTTGGGCCTGATGGTAAGGTATTGACCTACAAGGCACGATTGGTGGCAAAAGGTTATACTCAAAGACAAGGAGTTGACTATGATGAAACCTTTTCACCAGTTGCAATGTTCAAGTCCATAAGAATCCTTATTGCCATAGCTGCTTGGTATGACTATGAAATATGGCAAATGGATGTGAAGACTGCATTTCTTAATGGAAACATTAAGGAAGAGATCTATATGACGCAGCCTGAGGGATACACATCCATGGGAAGCGAGCATAAGGTTTGCAAGCTTCAGAGATCGATCTATGGTCTCAAACAAGCATCAAGAAGTTGGAACTAGAAATTTGATGAAACAATAAAGGATTTTGGTTTCATCAAGAACCCGGAGGAACCATGCGTGTACAAGAAAGTAGTTAAGGATGATGTGACATTTTTAGTACTTTATGTTGATGACATCCTACTCATTGGGAATGATGTAGGGATGTTGCAGTCAACAAAGATATGGTTATCAGGTAGATTCTTGATAAAGGATTTGGGTGAGGCATCCTATATTCTAGGGATACAGATCTATAGAGATAGATCTAAGAGAATGATAGGACTCACTCAAGCAACCTACATCGACACCATATTGAAACGGTTTTCAATGGATGGGTCCAAGAGAGGACATCTACCAATGTGTCATGGAGTTTCTCTATCCAAGTCTATGTGTCCCAAGACTGATAAAGAGATAGAGAAAATGACACATGTACCATATGCGTCAGCCATAGGTAGTATCATGTATGGGATGATATCTACCAGACTGGATGTAGCATTTGCTCTGAGTGTCACGAGCAGATATCAAGCTAATCCCGATCAAATGTATTGGAAAGCCGTGAAGGACATTCTTAAGTACTTACGAAGGACTAAGAATATGTTCATGGTATATGGAGGAAGAGAACTAAAATTGGAAGGCTATACCGACTCTAGCTTCCAAAGTGACATGGATGACTCGAAGTCAACCTCTGGATTTGTGTTCTTGCTCAATGGTGGTGCTATCTCTTGGAAGAGTTCCAAGCAGGACACCACAGCGGATTCCACCACTGAGGTAGAATACATTGCAGCATCAGCTGCTGCTAAAGAGGCCGTTTGGATGAGGAATTTCGTCCAAGAGTTGGGCGTTATTCCGGAAGTTGTTGGTCCAGTCCCGGTGTACTGTGACAACACGGGTGCCGTTGCTCAAGCAAAGGAACCAAGGTCTCATCAAAGATCCAAACACGCACTGAGGAAATACCACATCATCCGGGAGATCGTGGAAAGAGGAGACATCACTGTCGAAAGAGTGGCCTCTGCAGACAATATCGCTGATCCACTTACTAAGCCCTTGCCAGGACCATTATTTGACAAACATCGCGAAGCAATGGGTCTACGTAGTATGACTAGTTGGCTTTAGGTCAAGTGGGAGATTGAAAAAGTGGGTGCCCGGTGAGCCAACTTGTGGCTAAGGGCTTTGATGACTCTTTGTATAAACAATCTTTTGTTTAATATAATTTACACTTTTATTAATGGCAATGACTTTATCTTTCATCATATTGTTATATTGTGATATACTATTGTTGTTTTGATAAAGACCTTGAATATACTATAGTGTATGTAAGATGTGGTAGTACATAGGGATGTCTATCATGAAACACATCTTATAGTCACTGTATATTCTAAATCGTTCCTAGTCAATTGAGCCGTCTGTTAATAAGGATAAGGATCGCTCGAGTTTGAGACTAGCATTTGCGATGCAGAGTACCACGTTTCATTGGTAAGGAACATAGAGATGTTCGAAGCATGCAAATGGATATTCATACGATGAATGATCGAACTACCCTATCCGGACTTTCCAAATGGTTATCATTTATCGAGTGGATAAAGTCCGCGGTTTTGGTTGTACACCATTAGTCCTTACTACTTGAAACATCATTGAGACTCTATATGCTAGTACTGTGCTTTGACTCGTTTATCGACTCTATTGGGGTCATCAGGTGTCGGGATTGGGTACAGTTACAACACATATAGGATTCGATGCTTTGTGGTCAAGGATTCACGACATACTTGCGAGTGTGGATATCCTATGCAATCTGAGGAGATATTAGTGTGACGAATCTCTGGCCAGAGTACATGATGTGTTTTAAGAAATGGTTTCTTAGTAGCACATGCGATGTCACTATTTGATCTTCAAGATGCGTTGCATAGTTATCGAATCTCGAACGACTCTCGATTTACCAATGGTTGTTGATTCGATCGGGATATATGGATGAAGGGACCGTACTGTACGCTAACCAAAATCTATTGGTTCTTGTAGGCACTATCAGTGATACCTAGGGAATCATGGGGCGATGTTGCTAGGCGCTCTTACCATGATTCGATGGGCAAGTCGGAAATTGTTGTTCCCAGTCACAAGGAGTTGTGAGCCCACGGCTAGATGTATTCCTAAACCATTGAGGGTCACACAGAGTAATGGATTTTTAATCCCCGTTGAGATAGTTAAATTTAAAGAGTTAAATTTAATGAAAAAAGAAGTAGGACTTCTTATTTAAGAGTAGAGGAGTAAGATTTCCTAAAATGACATAGGGATGGGCATTTTTGGAAATCACTGAATTTGGATTCAGAAAAATTTATCTTGACTTTAAAAGATGCAGAAATGGTTTCTGTGCACATTGGTGAAATTGGTTTATCAATCTGAGTCACGATGAATTTTATATTAATTTCTGAAATGCGGGCTTTGCTTGTCAGGCTTGAACTTATGACTAATGGGCCCTAAGCTGTTAGCAGCCCACATTATAAATAAGTTATTGCAGTACAGAAATTATACAACAGAGGTCACAATTTTCAAAAACCTAGCTGATTTTCTCTCTAAGTGGCCGCCCCCTCCCTCTCTACTCGGGAAAATCCAGCCTGTGAATTTTGAATTTGCAGTCTGGTTTAACGGATCAAATTCGTTAATTCTCTTCGTAGAAACTTCTGATAGATTTTCTAGTGCAATCTATCAAAGGGATTAAATCTCTGTTCGTGGACCTGATTGAAGAACATTTCGTCCATCAGTTCCAGGGATATACAACAAGAGTAGAGTAATCTGTTGGTGTCCAAAATCTCGATTCGAGATTGGAGGTAAAAATTTATAATTGTTATTTAATTTTTACACACACAATTTAATCGTAAAGTTTTGATACCCATTATGGAATCGTTCCATATAAAATTTTTAAACTTCCGCTGCACCGGGTATCAATTCTGATTGATCTGATCGCCGTTCTCCAACACTGTCCTCAAGCTCCCAAGTAGCTTCCTCAGTGCCTCGGCGCTGCCACTGAACTAAAACCAAAAGAATGACTTTGTTCCGTAAAACCTTATCCTTATAATCCAGGATACGAAGTGGTTTCTCAACATAAGTCAAATCCTTGTCTACCTGAACCTCAGACCGCTGCAAAATATGAGATTCATCCGCCACATACCGTCGCAACAGAGATACGTGGAACACGTCATGAATACTGGATAGATGCGGTGGCAAAGCTAGTCGATAACCCAAATCGCCAATGCTCTCCAAGATCTCAAATGGACCGATAAACCTGGGAGATAACTTGCCCTTAAGGCCAAATCTGAGAATCTTGCGGAAAGGTGACACTCTCAGAAACACTTTCTCCCCGACGTCGAACTGCAAAGGCCTACTCTTGATATTAGCATATCTGGCCTGACGATCCTGTGCAGTCTTAATCCGTTTCTTGATTTGATCAACAATGTCTTTCGCCTGTTGGATAAACTCCGGTCCCTCAGCCTGTCTCTCCCCCACTTCTTCCCAGAAGAGTGGAGTACGACAACGTCGCCCGTACAACGCCTCAAAAGGTGTCATCCCAATACTAGTATGATAGCTGTTGTTGTACGCGAACTCGATCAATGGCAAATGGTCCTGCCAGGCTGAACCAAAATCCATGACGCACGCTCTAAGCATATCCTCCAAAGTATGGATAGTGCGCTCCGACTGACCATCAGTCTCCGGATGATAGGCAGTACTCAAACTGAGAGTAGTACCCATCGCACGCTGAACACTTCCCCAGAATCTAGAAGTAAACCTGGGGTCCCGATCGCTGACAATGCTCACAGGCACTCCATGAAGTCGAACGATCTCCTGAATGTACATCTGTGCCATACGATCCACATTGTACTCCCGGCTATAGGCAATGAAATGCGCTGACTTGGTGAGTCGGTCCACCACAACCCAGATAGCATCACAGTTCCTCGGGGATACCGGCAAATGGGTCACAAAGTCCATTGTGATAAACTCTCATTTCCATTCAGGAATAGGCAGACTGTGAAGCAATCCTCCAGGTCTTCGGTGCTCTGCCTTGACCTGTTGACACACCAAACATCTCGAAACAAACTGATAAACACTGCGTTTCATTCCATTCCACTAGAAACGAGTACGTAGATCCTTGTACATCTTGTTGCTCCCAGGATGAATACTCAACTTAGTGCGATGTGCCTGAGACAAAATCTCCTCTCGCAACTCTTCATCCTGCGGAATCACAAGCCTACCAGACAAACACAGAAAGCCATCTGACTGATAATGAAATCCAAACGAGCTACCCTCGTTAGCCAGACGAGCTAAATGCTGGGTCTTCGAATCAGACATCTGAGCATCTCGGATCCGCGAATACAAGGCTGGCTCAGATAATATCGCAAACATCTGGATACTGTGCATACCTTTCTTATGCTTGAAGGTATAACCTGAAGTACAACAGTCACTGATCACACTAGACATCGAACAAATCTGAAGTGCGGATAGTCGCACCTTGCGACTCAAGGCATCAGCGGTGAGATTAGCAGCTCCCGGATGGTACTTAATCTCGCAATCATAGTCCTTAAGCAAGTCCATCCAACGTCTCTGCCTCATGTTCAACTCCGCCTGAGTGAACAAATACTTGAGACTTTTATGGTCGGTGAAGATCTCAAATTTCTCGCCATACAGATAATGACGCCAGATCTTCAAAGCGAACACAATGGCTGCCAATTCCAAATCATGGACTGGGAAGTTGTCTTCGTGAAGCTTCAGCTGTCTAGAAGCGTATGCGATCACATGCCCATTCTGAGTCAGGACACAACCTAACTCCTGAAGAGAAGCATCCGTGTAAACCACATACCATCCAGATCCTGACGGTAATGCCAAAACCGGCGCAGAAGTCAACCGCCGTCGAAGCTCACAGAAATTCTCCTCACACTCGGAAGACCACTCAAAATCCACACCCTTGCGGGTAAGCTGCGTCAACGGTCGAGCTAACTGAGAGAAGTTCAGAATTAAGCGACGATAATACCCTGCTAGACCCAGAAAACTACGGATCTCAGCAACTGTCGTCGGACGCGACCAAATTAAGTACCGCTTCAATCTTGCTTGGATCAACAGAAATCCCCTCCCTGGATATTATATGGCCAAGAAAGACCACTCTATCCATCCAGAACTCACACTTGCTTAGCTTGGCGTACAACTGCTCATCTCGAAGAGTCTGCAGTACCAACCGCAAGTGAGAAACATGCTCTTCCGTATTACGCGAATACACCAGGATGTCGTCAATGAAGACCACGACAAACTTGTCCAAATATTCCCTGAAGACACGGTTCATCAGATCCATGAATATAGCCGGCGCATTAGTCAAACCAAATGGCATCACTAGGAACTCGTAATGCCCATAGCGAGTATGGAATGCAGTCTTGGCTACGTCCTGATCACAGACTCTCAACTGATGATACCCAGATCTCAAGTCAATCTTGGAGTAAACTGACGTGCCCTGCAGCTGGTCGAACAAATCATCAATACGAGGCAACGGATACTTGTTCTTCACAGTGACTCGGTTCAGCTGCCGATAGTCAATGCACAACCGCATCGACCCATCCTTATTCTTTACAAAGAGAACAGGAGCTCCCCAAGGAGATACACTAGGACGAATGTACCCCTTTTCCAAAAGATCCTGTAGCTGATTCTTCAACTCATGCATCTCTGACGGAGCCAGACGATACGGTGCTCTAGAAATAGGCAAAGTACCCGGCATCAACTCTATGCCAAACTCGACTTCCCTAGCAGGAGGAAAACCCGGAATCTCATCAGGAAATACATCTGGAAATTCATCCACAACAAGAATGCTCTCTATCCCAATACTCTCAGCAGACAAATCAACTGCATAGATAAGTTAGCCTTCCCCGCCAGACTCTAGAGCTCGACAGGCTCTCAAAGCTGATACCAAAGGGATCGGGGGTCGCACTCTCTCACCATAGAAAAACCAACTCTCACTCCCTTCCGGATGAAAGCATACTAATCTCTAATAGCAGTCCACTGAAGCTCAATAGGTAGTCAACATATCTATTCCCAGAATGCAATCAAAGTCGTCCATCGCCAGGACCATGAGATTCGCTAACAGAACGTTTCCTTCGAACTCTAAAGGGCGACCCATCACTAGACGCTTAGCCAAAGCAGATTGGCCCGTCGGAGTAGAAATAGACATCACTACGTCTAGTGCAATGCATGGTAACTTATGCCTCTTAACAAAACGTGCAGAAATGAAGGAATGAGATGCACCAGTGTCAATAAGTACAAGAGCAGGTATACCATAAATTAGAAATGTACGTGCGATGACTTTCTCATTCTCATCCATAGCCTGATCATGTCTCATGGCAAACACCTGACCAGAAGCTCGTGGCCTCAAATGAGAACTCCCAGCAGACTGTCCCTGCGACCTCTGCTGTACGGTGGCCTGAGAACCCGATCCTGAACCTGAACCAGAACCGCCTCCCCCAGACAGTGGACAATCCCTCTGGATATGACCAGACTCTCCACAACGGAAACAAGCTCCAGAAGCTCTACGGCACTTGTTGGATGGATGGTTCTTCCCACAGTGATCACACTTGTCCTTCTTACCGAAACGGACAACACCTCCAGAACTAGAGGAAGAAGAAGTAAATCCAGACTTCTTCAAAAATTGGGCACGGGGACCCAAAGAACTAGCAGGTCTCGACTGAGAGAAAGACATGTTCCGCCGAATGCTTTCCTCCGCATGGTGACAACGGCTCACCAAACCCTCGTAGGACATGTCGTCGCCAACCGCCACACGGTCATGGATCTCAGGGTTAAGGCCCTGAAGGAACAGATTATACTTCATCTCTGAGCTATCAGCAATCTCGGGGCAATAGGATAGCAGATCAAAGAACTTTTGCTGATACTCATCGATAGACATGGCTCCCTATCGCAGACTCAGTAGCTCGCCTGCCTTCGACTGACGGAGTGCAGGAGGAAAATATCGCTTTTGGAAAGCTGTGCGGAACTCGGCCCAGGTGGCCACTCCTCTTTCCGCAACAATAGGTGCAGAAGTAAACCTCCACCACCTGCGCACACGCCCATCCAGAAGATAGCCAAGGGTCTCTACCTTCTGCTCCTCGGTGCATTGGAAAGTCTGAAAAGTCGTCTTCATGCGGTCTAACCAGTTCTCCGCATCTTCCGGAGACTCACCTCCAACTAAGGGCTTAGGACCCATAGCTAAGAATTGACGCACAGTGAAACGCTCGTCGTCATGATGACGATGAAGCCGTTCTCGACGAGGTTCCCGGTCGGCATCACCCCAACGCCCTGTAAGAGTGGGTGCCCAGTGAGCCAACTGTGTGGCTATGGGCTTTGTTGACTCTTTGTATAAACAATCTTTTGTTTAATATTATTTACACTTTTATGGCAATGACTTTATATTACTTCATATTGTTATATTGTGATATACTATTGTTGTTTTGATAAAGACCTTGAATATACTATAGTGTATGTAAGATGTGGTAGAACATGGAGATGTCTATCATGAAATACATCTTATAGTCACTGTATATTCTAAAACCGTTCCTAGTCGATTGAGCCGTCCGATAATAAGGATAAGGATCGCTCGAGTTTGAGACTAGCATTTGCGATGCGGAGTACCACGTTTCATTGGTAGGGAACATGGAGATGTTCGAAGCATGCAAATGGATATTCATAGGATGAATAGTCGAACTACCCTATCCGGGACTTTCCAAGTGGTTATCACTTATCGTGAGTGGATAAAGTCCGTGCGGTTTTTGGTTGTACACCATTAGTCCTTACGACTTGAAACATCATGGAGACTCTATATGCTAGTACTGTGCTTTGACTCGTTTACCGACTCTGAGGGGGTCATCAGGTGGTCGAGATTGGGTACAGTTACGACACATATAGGAGTCCAATGCATTGTTGTCAAGGATTCACCACATACTTGCGAGTGTGGATATCCTATGCGATCTGAGGAGATATTAGTGTGACAAATCTCTGGCCAGAGTACTTGATGTGATTTAAGAAATGGTTTCTTAGTAGCACATGCGATGTCACTAATTTGATCTTCAAGATGTATTGCATAGTTATCGAATCTTGAGCGACTCTCGATATACCAATGGTTGTTGATTCGATCGGGATATATGGATGAAAGGGACCGTACTGTACGTTAACCAAAATCTACTGGTTCTTGTAGGCACTATCAGTGATACCTAGGGAATCATGGGGCGATGTTGCTAGGCGCTTTACCATGATTCGTTGGGCAAGTCGGGAGGAAAGTGTTGTTCCGAGTCACAAGGAGTTGTGAGCCCACGGCTAGCTGTATATCCCTGAACCATTGAGGGTCACACAGTGTAATGGAGTTTTTAATCCCCGTTGAGATAGTTAAATTTAAAAGAGTTAAATTTAATGAACTAAGAGTTTGGACTTCTTAAATAAGAGTTAAGGAGGGAGTAGGATTTCCTAAAATGTACATAGGGATGGACATTTTTGGAAACCACTGAATTCGGATTCAGGAAAATTTATTTTGACTTTAAAAACGTGCAGACAAGAAATGGTTTCTGTGCACATTGGTGAAATCGTTTCATCAATCGGAGTCACGATGAATTTTATATTAATTTCTGAACGAGCGGGCTTTTGCTTGTCGGGCCCCCAGCTTATGATTAATGGGCCCTAAGGTGTTAGTGGCCTGCATTATAAATAAGTTATTTCAGTACAGAAATTACACAACAACAGGTCATTATTTTTGAGAGCTGAATTTCGAACCCTAGCCTCTTAAAAAACCGATCGGCCGTCCCCTCCCTTTGCTCTGCCCGAGAAAATTCCGGTCTGTGATTTTGAATCGCAGTAAGGAATAACGAATCAGATTCGTGTATTCTCTCGCAGAAAACTTCTGATAGATTTTCTAGTGCAATCTATCCAGAGGGATTAAACCTCTGTTCGTGGACCTGATTGAAGGCGTTCATCGGTTCCAGGGAGAGACAACAAGAGCAGAATTGTTCTGTTGGTGTCCATTAATCTCGTTGCGAGATTTGAGGTAAAATTTATTTAATTGTTATTTAAATTTTACACACACAATAATTCAATCGATGAACGGTTGATACCCATACCATGGAAACGTTCCATGGAAAAATTTTAAACTTCCGCTGCACCGGGTATCAATCGTAATTGGTCTGGGAACTCGCCAGTTTTCCAACAGTGGTATCAAAGCCAGGTTGCTCAGATCAATCGATTGAATTAATCAATTGTACAAAATTTTTGAGTCTCGGTTTTTGAAACAAAATAAATATTTTAAATAAAAAAAAATTTTTTTTTTTCGGGGGCGAAACCCGGGCAGCGATTGGATCGCTGCCCGGAGGGGGCAGCGATGGTCGCTGCCCCCAGGGGCGGCGCACGGCGCCGCCCAAAGGGGGCGCACGGCGCTCGCCCAGGGCGCGATCGTCGCCGCCCAGGCGGCGCACGGCGCTGCCCAGGGCAGCGCTGTGCGCTGCCCAGCGCAGCGCTGGGCGCTGCTCAGGGCAGCGCTCGGCGCTGCCCAGGGCGGCGCACAGCGCCGCCCAGGGGCGGCGCTCGGCGCCGCCCAGGGCGACGCACGGCGCCGCCCAGCGGCGGCGCCAGGCGCCGCCCCAGGGCAGCAAAACGTTGCTGCCCTAAGGGGGGCAGCCGGGCTGCCCCGGCACCGCGCCCCCGGGGTGCGGGCCAACCCGGGAATGTCCGGGTGGCCCGCGGGAAAAAAATTAAATTTTTAATATTTTTATTAATTTTTAATATTTAAAATTTTATTTTTGGTCCGGTCAAAAATTGTTTTTGATTGGTTCACGTGAGATTTCGGATCGAATTGTTCGAGTCCGTAAATTTTAAAAATTGATTTTGGATAAATTTGAATTTTTTGGAAAATTTTAATATTTTATCCGTAAATTGAATTTTGAAATCAATTATTTTGGTACAATTGATGATAAGATATGATCTTATGATATATTAGATAAAATAATGATTTTATTATTGTAAAATTGGATTTTATAGATAAAATATGATTTTTAATTTGATATGGAGATAAAAATATGATTTTATATGTGAAATGTGATTTTATATATAAAATATGATTTATCTTGTTTAAATTTGAATTGCCACAGCATGTTATCCAATAAATTAATTTTGAATTAAATGTTATTGGATAAGGATGATCGATTGCCATGACCAATTTTGTAGGTGTATGTTTAGGAATTTACATTTTGTCTTTATTGTTGTTGGTTTTATTAATGGGCCTGGTTTATGGCCCGATAATGAATGTCATATGTAATAAAAGTGGGCTTTGGTTTATAGCCCGTTCCCACCCCCTAAAAATGTATCCCCTACTTGTCATTGTTATTTAATTGTAAATACATTAGATTTAGTGGGAGATCAAGATTTGAAGATGGTGGGGCCCAGCAGACAATGAAGACTGAAGAAATGTAAATTGGAAGCATATGTAATAGGATTGCATTTGCATACTGCATATTACCTAGGATTGGACTAAGACCCGTTGATTGGCAACCACGGTCAATTAGAAATGGAATCGATCATCCTATATAATATGTGATATTATGATGTATGCATGTTTAGACATAAATTGCGTGAATCCGGCAATGCATGCAATAAATTAAATATGATGAGACAAATGTTTTTATAAAATAAAATCCCTCTTTTTAAATATGATTTAAAATTTTATATCAAGATAAATAAAGGAAATTTAAATATTGTTTAAATGTTCCTACCTTTCCATCAACGGTCAATGTATGTGATGCTACCGCGGATACGGTCCGGCTCATATTATTGGGGGGGGGCCCGTCCGTCGGAAAGTTGTACATTGGATCGACAAATGTTGTAAGTTGGGTGGAAACTCCCATGGGATCGGCTCATATTATTGGGGGATCCACATGGCGACCGTCTATCACAACTTAATATTGATGGGTCATCTTGACATGTCCACTTTAAACGGCGTCATATTATTGGGCCCTTATTGGACATGAGGTAAAAACATGGGGGTTGCTTTGGAAGCAATTGGGCTCTACCTTTTGAGAATTATGGTTGGCTGATATTATTCGGGACCATAAGTTTGTCAATTGGACTCCATGTTCTCACTAAGGAAAAAGTTTCCCGTTTTCACTAGAGGGTGGTGAAATCGTTAAAATAGTGGGAGTGAGATTCATAAAATTAAATTCCGCCTATTTTATGTCTTAGTAAATTGTTAAACAATCATTGATATATGTCTGTTTTTCTTTTCAGTATTTCATACAATGAATTCGCGAAATCCTTTAATTCTCGATCCTCGAACAAAACAAGCTGACTTGGCGCCAACTATACGGAATGGTTCGGAAGTTGAAGATTGTCTTAACTTCGGAGAAAATGCTCTACGTGTTAGAGAAAGCACCTCCGAAGGAAGCACCAGCTGACATAAGTCCGGAGGAATTTGGCCAAACTTGATGCATGGTGTGACCATGACATCAAGACCAAATGCTATATGCAAGCCTCGATGTCTGATGAACTCCAGAGGCGATTTGAGGACACGGTGAATGCTGCTGACATTCACACGCAACTCAAGGAACTTTTTGGGGCTCAGTCGAGGGCTGAAAGGTTCTCTACTGTTAAGGAGTTGAATGACGTGCCGCATGCGTGAAGGGACTTCGGTCCGTGATCATGGGGTACGAGTGATTTGGGCTCATACAGAAGTTAGCGACCCTTGATTTGGTGTTGGAGCATGAACTCAATGTGGACTTGCTGCTTCTATCTTCTTCCTTCATTTGATGGATTCGTGATAAATTTTAATATGGACAAGATAGAGGCCACCCTTGAGAGAGATGCAATATGCTCGTTACATATGAATCCACACTTAAGAAGGATAAGCCAGCTTTCTTGGTGGGCTCCTCATCTTCTGCTAAGAAGGGGCCAAGTATGAAGGGCAAGAAACGTTCTTGCCCCACCCAAGAAAGTGGAACCCGAGAAGAAGCAAAAGACAAAGGCTTCAAACGATGGAAAAAATCCAAGGATGTTTTGGCATTACTGCAAGAGAAGCCGGGTCATTGGAAGCGCAACTGCAAGGAGTATCTTGGGCAGTTGGGAACTGCAAAGGGTATGTTCTATATCGAAATAAACATGTCACTTAATACAACTTCTTGGGTATTGGATACGGATGTGGATCTCACATTTGCAATGATTTGCAGGTGATGACAAGAAGTCGCAGGCTTAGAATGGGTGAGGACCCAGCTGAGGCTCGGGAATGGTTCCAGAGTTGAAGCTACGGCCATTGGAGATGTTTGTTTGATTTTGCAGAATGGTTTTAAATTATTGTTGAGAGATGTTTTATTTGTGCCAGATTTAATTAAAAACATTATTTCTATTTCTATGCTTGATAGAGATGGTTATTCTTGTAATTTTGTGAATGGGATTTGCAATATTTACAAGAATGAATGTTTAATTGGAAATGGACAACTTGAAAACGATCTATACAATTTTTAAAACTAAAAGACGTTCCAGTAAATTGTATTGACAAAACCGGCGACAACAAACAAAAGGAAAATCGATAGTCAAAACCCGGCAAACCTTTGGCACGCTAGAACTAGGTCATATTTCCTCAAGAGGATGAACAAGCTAGTGGGAGAGGGATGTTTGATATGTCTGATATTAACTCTCTACCTACTTGTGAATCCTGCCTAAAAGGGAAAAATGACTAAATCTCCTTTTAAGGGGAAGCCTGAACGTAGTCAAAATCTGTTGGATTTGATCCATACAGATGTTTGTGGACCATTTAGAGTTGGGACTCAATATGGCCACACCTACTTCATTACCTTTACTGACGATTATTCAAGGTAATGGGTATTTATTTAATGAAATATAAGTCTGAAGCATTTGAAAAGTTCAAAGAATTCAAGGTGAAGTAGAAAACAAGCTAGGTAAAAGTATTAAAGCACTTCGATCGGATCGAGGTGGAGAATACTTGAGTACCGAGTTTTTGGACTATCTGAAAGAGAATGGGATTCTCTCTCTCAGTGGACTCCTCCTATGACACCACAGCTTAATGGTGTATCGGAGCGTCGTAATCGAACTTTGTTGGACATGGTTCGATCTATGATGAGCTTCACTGAGCTTCCACCTTCGTTTTGGGGCTATGCGCTTGAAACGGCGGTATTGTTGTTGAACAACGTCCACACTAAAGCAGTGGACAAAACACCATACGAGTTATGGAATGGCAAAGCTCCTAAGTATTCATAACTTGAGGGATTTGGGGATGTCCGGCTTACGTGAAGCGGACAGTGGGAGATAAGTTAGATAGTCGATCCAGCTTGTGTTATTTTGTGGGGTATCCGAAGAATTCAATCGGAATATTATTTCTATTAATCCTGCTGAAACAAAGGTGTTTGTTTCACTACGGAATGCCACCTTCTTGGAGAAGGAGTTCTTATTGGATAAGGAAAGGCGTGATGATGGAACTCGAAGAAGTTCGAGAAGAACCCGAAATACAAAATAACGATCCCACACCTCAGGAACCATTGCTGGACACGCCTGCACCTAGAAGATCCGAGAGGACTTCTAGACCTCCAGTTCGATATGGTCTTCTTCTTGAAGATGGGTCAAGATGAACCCGACATTGGATGTGATCCAAGAAGCTTCAAGGAAGCAATTTCTTGATGCGGATTCGAATTTATGGCTTGAAGCTATGCATCAGAATTGGATTCGATGCATACTAACCAAGTCTGGACTTTAGTGGATCCTCCCGATGGAATTGTTCCAATAGGGTGTAAATGGATCTACAAAAGAAAGCTTGGGCCTGATGGTAAGGTATTGACCTACAAGGCGCGATTGGTGGCTAAAGGTTATACTCAAAGGCAAGGAGTTTGACTATGACGAAACTTTTTCACCAGTTGCAATGTTCAAGTCCATAAGAATCCTTATTGCCATAGCTGCATGGTATGATATGAGATATGGCAAATGGATGTGGAAGACTGCTTTTCTTAATGGAGACATTAAGGAAGAAATCTATATGAAGCAGCAGCCTGAGGGGTACACATCCATGGGAAGCGAGCATAAGGTATGCAAGCTTCAGAGATCAATTTATGGTCTAAAACAAGCATCAAGAAGTTGGAACCAGAAATTTGATGAAACAATAAAAGATTTTGGTTTCATCAAGAACCCGGAGGAACCTTGCGTGTACAAGAAAGTAGTTAAGGATGCGGTGACATTCTTAGTACTTTATGTTGATGACATCCTACTCATTGGGAATGATGTAGGGATGTTGCAGTCAACAAAGATATGGTTATCAGGTAGATTTTCGATGAAGGATTTGGGTGAGGCATCCTACATTCTTGGATACAGATCTATAGGGATAGATCTAAGAGAATGATAGGACTCACTCAATCAACCTACATCGATACCATATTGAAACGTGTTTTTCAATGGATGGGTCCAAGAGAGGACATCTACCCATGTGTCATGGAGTTTCTCTATCCAAGTCTATGTGTCCCAAGACTGATGCAGAGATAGAGAATATGACACATGTACCATATGCGTCAGCTATAGTAGTATCATGTATGGGATGATATCTACCAGACCGGATGTAGCATTTGCTCTGAGTGTCACGAGCAGATATCGTCTAATCCTGGTCAGATGCATTGGAAAGCCGTGAGGACATTCTTAAGTACTTGCGAAGGACTAAGAATATGTTCATGGTTTATGGAGGACGAGAACTCAAACTGGAAGGCTATACCGACTCTAGCTTCCAAAAGTGATGTGGATGACTCGAAGTCAACCTCTGGATTTGTGTTCATGCTCAATGGCGGTGCTGTCTCTTGGAAGAGTTCCAAGCAGGACACCACAGCGGATTCCACCACTGAGGCTGAATACATTGCAGCATCAGCTGCTGCTAAAGAGGCCGTTTGGATGAGGAATTTCGTCCAAGAGTTGGGCAGTCATTCCTGAATTTGTTGGTCCCAGTCCCGGTGTACTGCGACAACACGGGTGCCGTTGCTCAAGCAAAGGAACCAAGGTCTCATCAAAGATCCAAACACGTACTGAGGAAATACCACATAATCCGGGAGATTGTGGAAAGAGAGACATCAGTGTCGAACGAGTGGCCTCTGCAGACAATATCGCTGATCCACTTACTAAGCCTTTGCCAGGACCATTGTTTGACAAACATCGCGAAGCAATGGGTCCTACGTAGTATGACTAGTTGCTATAGGGCAAGTGGGAGATTGTAAGAGTGGGTGCCCAGTGAGCCAACTGTGTGGCTATGGGCTTTTGTTGACTCTTTGTATAAACAATCTTTTGTTTTAATATTATTTACACTTTTATGGCAATGACTTTATAATTACTTCATATTGTTATATTGTGATATACTATTGTTGTTTTGATAAAGACCTTGAATATACTATAGTGTATGTAAGATGTGGTAGAACATGGAGATGTCTATCATGAAATACATCTTATAGTCACTGTATATTCTAAAACCGTTCCTAGTCGATTGAGCCGTCCGATAATAAGGATAAGGATCGCTCGAGTTTGAGACTAGCATTTGCGATGCGAGTACAACGTTTCATTGGTAGGGAACATGGAGATGTTCGAAGCATGCAAATGGATATTCATAGGATGAATAGTCGAACTACCCTATCCGGACTTTCAAGTGGTTATCACTTATCGAGTGGATAAAGTCCGCGGTTTTGGTTGTACACCATTAGTCCTTACGACTTGAAACATCATGGAGACTATATGCTAGTACTGTGCTTTGACTCGTTTTACCGACTCTGAGGGGGTCATCAGGTGTCGAGATTGGGTACAGTTACGACACATATAGGAGTCAATGCATTGTTGTCAAGGATTCACCACATAACTTGCGAGTGTGGATATCCTATGCGATCTGAGGAGATATTAGTGTGACAAATCTCTGGCCAGAGTACTTGATGTGATTTAAGAAATGGTTTCTTAGTAGCACATGCGATGTCACTAATTTGATCTTCAAGATGTATTGCATAGTTATCGAATCTTGAGCGACTCTCGATATACCAATGGTTGTTGATTCGATCGGGATATATGGATGAAGGGACCGTACTGTACGTTTAACCAAAAATCTACTGGTTCTTGTAGGCACTATCAGTGATACCTAGGGAATCAATGGGGCGATGTTGCTAGGCGCTTTACCATGATTCGTTGGGCAAGTCGGAAAGTGTTGGTTCCGAGTCACAAGGAGTTGTGAGCCCACGGCTAGCTGTATCCCTGAACCATTGAGGGGTCACACAGTGTAAATGGAGTTTTTAATCCCCGTTGAGATATTTAAATTTAAAGAGTTAAATTTAATGAACTAAGGAGTTGGACTTCTTAAATAAGAGTAAGGGAGTAGGATTTCCTAAAATGACATAGGGATGGACATTTTTGGAAACCACTGAATTCGGATTCAGGAAAATTTATTTTGACTTTAAAACGTGCAGAAATGGTTTCTGTGCACATTGGTGAAATCGTTTCATCAATCGGAGTCACGATGAATTTTATATTAATTTCTGAACGAGCGGGCTTTGCTTGTCGGGCCCCAGCTTATGATTAATGGGCCCTAAGGTGTTAGTGGCCTGCATTATAAATAAGTTATTTCAGTACAGAAATTACACAACAACAGGTCATTATTTTTGAGAGCTGAATTTCGAACCCTAGCCTCTTAAAAAACCGATCGGCCGTCCCCTCCCTTTGCTCTGCCCGAGAAAATTCCGGTCTGTGATTTTGAATCGCAGTAAGGAATAACGAATCAGATTCGTGTATTCTCTTCGCAGAAAACTTCTGATAGATTTTCTAGTGCAATCTATCAGAGGGATTAAACCTCTGTTCGTGGACCTGATTGAAGGCGTTCATCGGTTCCAGGGAGAGACAACAAGAGCAGAATTGTTCTGTTGGTGTCCATTAATCTCGTTGCGAGATTTGAGGTAAAATTTATTTAATTGTTATTTAAATTTTACACACACAATAATTCAATCGATGAACGGTTGATACCCATACCATGGAAACGTTCCATGGAAAAATTTTAAACTTCCGCTGCACCGGGTATCAATCGTAATTGGTCTGGGAACTCGCCAGTTTTCCAACACGCCCACCAACACTGCCATGAGAACTCCGGTCGTCATGATTTGACATCTACAAAAATACCTCATGATGAGACTAAATCCCAAGAATTCTTTTGAATTCTCTGATACCATAAATGTAGTGACCCTTACCCGGATCACCTACTAAACAGAACTTAGGCATGCAATTAACTTAAATAAATAGATATCAGAATGAAACTGCGGAAACCATAAATAATATACAATCCCAAGTAAAGGAATCTGTAATTTATCCAATAATATACAACCGAATCGAATAGCTGTATAAACCCAAAACAACAGTAATAAAACCTAGATGAAGCTCCAGTTGGCCAACCACTGACTAGCCCCCCCTGGATCCACCCTCCTCGTCCAATCGCAAACCTGCCCCATGGAATAGGGTGTCCAAAAACACAGAGTACGAGACATGAGCATGAAACGCTCAGTGCGAGAGTATGAGTATACATGCATGCAAAGTAAACTCCCTATAGAATCGAGGTCAAGGATCAGATAACAGAGACAGACCGGGCCCTGGTATGTAGCACGCTGTGCCGTCGCTTCAGGAGGTGGCTCCCATACCGAGATAACCGTGGATACGCCGGACCCAAATCGATGGAAGTCCATCCACTAACAGGATAGGGTACAACCCTACTAACAGACATCTCGAAAGAGATACAGCAAGATGCAAATGAATGCAGCATAATATCATGGCATATAACTCATGCAGTCACATAATACATGCATACTCAGTCAGGATATCTCGAACAGTACTTTCGTACCTCAAAACAGTGCAAGCTCTACCAACTCTAGGTCCACGCCTATAGTCTGCTCTACACTGCCAAATGATACTACTATCATTAAAGTGCTCTAAAAGCCTTAACTAAGCTATTGCATACTCCTAAATATTTATAGGAAGCAAAAGCTATACCTTCGTTAGTCGTTAGCCCCTTTGATGTCGATGCCTCCAGAACTTGGGCACAACTCCGCTACGGCTGCCGAACGTCTCGCCGACCTCCGGACCAAGCCTAAGAAGACTAGAACAGCTCCAAAAGGACTAGAATGGAAAGGAGAACTCGGAATTGGCAAATGAAAGTGAAGCATCGGCCTTCTATTTATAGACAACGATCGGAACTTCCGATCCTTGATCGGAACGTCCGAACCTCGATCGGAACGTCCGATCCTGCCATCAGAGCTTCCGAAGATCCTGATCTACCACGTGTCAAAATATCACTTGTTGACTCCGGATAGGGGTGATCGGAGCTTCCGATCTGGCCAATCGTCATGCCTGACGTAATATGATCGGAGCTTCGGATCCTGCATCGGAGCTTCCGATCCTGTTCGGAACTTCCGAACCCACCTTCGGAGCTTCCGAACTTTATTCAAGTAATTATGATTAATCCCTCAATTACTGATTTTGGTTATGGGCTACTACATGCAATGTGCCTCTCGAAGAATATGCTGTCTCAACTCAAAAATATCAGGCACAACAATATGGTTATTCACAAACAAGATATCATCCCTGACCTGAAACTCAGACTGATGTCCTGATCTGACTTTCTCTATCGAATTCTGGATACTCGCATCGGATTTCTGTGATTCTTTGATCAACACGAATAATTTTGGCTCGGCTTGGATAGCACATACTCTAATAGACCTCCTATCTGATTCAAACTCCAAACCAGAAGTGCAACAATCCTCGATCAACTGAGAAACACCGATAGTAGAAAGAGATAAAGAACAAAGTTTTCGGCTCAAAGCATTAGCATCAGCATTCGACTTCCCCGGATAATACTTGATTTCGCATTTGAAGTCCTTCAACAAATCTAGCCATCTCCTCTGTCTCATATTCAGTTCGGACTGTGAAAACAAATATTCCAGGCTCTTATGGTCAGAAAAGATCTCGAAGGACTCACCATAAAGATAGTGACACCAAATCTTCAATGCAAACACAATCGCAGCGAGCTCAAGATCATGAATTGGATATCGAGTCTCGTGCGGCTTCAGCTGCCTTGATGCATATGCTATCACATACTTCCTCTGCATAAAAATGCATCCAAGACCTAGAAGAGAAGCATCACAATAAACGGTAAAACCTCCAATACATGATGGAATAGAAATAATCGGAGCACTGGTCAACCTCTTCTTCAGCTCAATAAAACTGGCCTCGCACTCTTCAGTCCAAAGAAAAGGTGCATTCTTCTGAGTAAGATGGGTAATCAGCTTCGAAATAGAAGAGAAACCATGGATGAATCTACGATAGTAACCCGCTAAACCCATGAAACTTCGGATCCCAGGCACAGAAGTCGGTCTACGCTAGTTCATAACCGCTTCGATCTTGCTGGGATCAACAGAAATCCCATCTCCAGAGATAATGTGACCAAGAAAGACGACTCGGTCCAACCAGAAATTGCACTTAGATAACTTGGCATACAATTGTTCAGTCCTCAAAACCTATAAGACGATCCTCAAGTTCTTTGCATGGTCAGTTCAGCTCTTCGAATAAATAAGGATATCATCAATGAAAATAATAACAAACTCATCCAAATAAAGCTGAAAAATATGGTTCATCAAACCCATAAAGACTGTTGGAGCGTTTGTCTAACCGAACGGCATGACAATGAACTCAAAGTGGTCATACCTCATTCTGAATGCAGTCTTAGGAACGTCTTCATCAGAACCCTCAGCTGATGATATCCGGACCACAAATCAATCTTCGAATAAACACAAGAACCCTGCAGTTGATCAAAGAGGTCATTTATTCGAGGTAAAGGATACATGTTCTTCACCGTTGCTTGATTCAGTTGGCGGTAGTCGATGCAGAGTCTCATAGAACCATCTTTCTTTCGAACGAAAAGTACCGGAGCACCCCAAGGAAATACACTAGGTCGGATTTATCCCTTGGAAATCAAGTCCTCCAACTGCTCCTTCAATTCCTTCAATTCGATTGGAGCCATTTGATATGGAGCCTTGGAAATCGGCTGAGTACCTGACAACAGTTCTATACTGAATTATACCTCACGAATAGGGGGGTAATCCAGGAATCTCATCCGGGAATACGTCAGGAAACTCTCTGACCATAGGTATGTCAGTCAACCCAGGGCTAGACTTCAAAACATCCATTGCATAAATCAGAAATCCCTCTGCTCCTCTCTGTAATAGTCGAGTCATAGACAAAATAGATATCAAAGGAATTTTAGATTGAGAACCCTTACCAAAGAATTTCCACTCCTCGACCATCTCTAGTCAAAATCTGACTACCTTCTGAAAACAATCGACTGTAGCCTGTACTTGGTCAAAGCATCTATACCAACAATGTAATCGAAATCGGATAACCCAAGTACAATACAATCAAATTCAATCACATTCCCATCAAAATGAAGTTCACAGTTCCTGACTAACCTCACTGAAACAATTCCTCCACCCAAAGGTGAAGTAACAGAAAATACAGCAGGCAAAGGCTCGCAAGGCAAGGCATGCATCAAAACAAATTTCTCAAAAATAAAAGAGTGAGACGCACCCATATCAATCAAAACATGAGCAGGATAACCAAAAATCAAACAGTTACCTGCTATAACGTCATCAGGTGCTGCCTGGGCCTGATCCTCATTCAATGCAAAAACTCTAGCCTACTGTCGAGGAGGCTGATTCGCGTTCTGTCCACCTCCCTGTCGACTCTGTTGTGGTGACTGAAAGGAATGTACAGAAAATTATTGCCTCTCGGGCTGAGCTGACTGTCTAGATGAACTTCCACCCTATGGTCTCTCAGGAACACGCTGAGGACAGAATCTCGCATAGTGTCTAGACTGTTGACAGATATAACAACTCCCAGACACACCTCTACACTGATCACTGGAGTGGCGACCTCCACACTTGTTAGAAGGCGCTCCAGAGAATCCTGAACTCTGTCCTAAACTATACTGCTTCGAGCCACCTGAACTTGAAGAACTGCTCCCAGATTTCTTAAACTGCTTCCCATTGAGACTAAAGTAGTCCTTTCTATTGCCTCCACTGCTACCACCCTCTAATCTCTGAGGTTGGTTCTGATAATGAGATGCATTGGCCTGAAACTGTCTCTGCTGTTGCTGAGGTGCAAACTGATTCCCTCTCTGCCTCATCAGTCCTGCCTCAGCACCCTTGTCCTGATCCATTGCATCCGCAAAATTATTGGGCCTCCCAGTATTCACAAGAGTAAAGATATCAGGATTCAAGCCGTTGATGAACTGGTCGGCTTTCGCTTCCTTGTTGTCAGCAATGTGCGGTGCGAATCTCATTAAGCCTTCAAACATGGTAACATACTCCTCGATATTCAAATTCCCTTGTTTTAGATTTGCGAACTCGACACCCTTATCCTTCTGGTACGAAACTGGGAAAAATCATTTATAAAACTCAGATTTGAAAAGATTCCAGTTAATAGTTGTATCTCGATTTTCAGTGGCCCTCTTTGTCGCGATCCACCAGTTCTTAGCAACACCCCACAGCTGATGAATAATCAACCTGGTTCTGCGATCATCAGAATAGTCAAGAGAATCAAAAAGCTGATCTATGTCGTCCAACCAGCTCTCACAGTCAACTGGATTCTTGGTACCCTTCAAAATTGGGGGTCGGAAAGATTGGAACCTCTTCAATAAGGTTTCCATTGCCGTAGCTATGGCATCCATCTGATATTTCACTGTACTACCCTGTTTGTTAGGAGGAGTGTGAAATGCCCGAAAACTCGAGGGAATTTTTTTTAAAAAAAATATAGATTTAAATACCACATATATGCCCATACATATATGCGTCATTACTAAAAATAATTTTATTCCACGTGATATAATATATAATAAATTGATTGAACTCTAGCAGTTTAAATTGTTCGAATAATTTAAAATAATGTAAGCGCGAGAAATACGGTATCGCAAAATGCGGAAATACATAGTTTAAAAATACTCGAACATGGTAAAATCATAACGTGAAAGGTAAAAATAGCAAACATGCACTGTAAATAGTTCAATAAAATCCTCAGAATAATCTCATAAAAGTGCGGAAATAAATACTGGAATGGTCACGGGCAAGCAAGCTAGCAGTGGATGCTCAGAGGTCCTCGCCGCCAGTCGGGACCACATCATCAGCTACGGAATCAGACTCACCTGCACCATTTAGATCTAGTGAGCCTAGAGGCCCAGCATGCTCTATAATATACATAACGAATACTACTAAATAAAACCACATGCAAGCACGACGCATATAAAATAACATGAGGATTTAATGCATGCATGAACGTAAAATCATATGCATAATAATAAATCATAACATAATCATATCATAATTACATAACATAAATATGGCATGTCATAGTCATAAAAATCTTTGATGTGGGTCATATCAGTGAAGTGTAACCTAATTCGATTGATCAATCTAAATCCATCGTACGTGGTGGCGACCTGTGGGGTGTAACCCCTAACGCCCTATGCCACTTCACCCAACCTTTGGGGATCCATAGGCTCATAATTGTAAGTGGAAAGGTCATCGGGCCCGGTATCCCGACCTCCAGTCCCGTGTTTGTCACAAATCACATCAATTTTCCCAGAAATTATTTTTCTTCACATGCCATTAATTTAACGTAAATCATATGCATGAATCGTGAATTAAAATATTAATTTTCCTTGAAAACTTTGCCCGTAAATACATATTTAATTTCTTTTTATAAAAATAATATTCATATCAAAATATTACATATACGTCTATTAAATATATATTTACGGACTATTATTTTGCCACGGCTGGTTCGAGTTATAGCCCCTTAACTTAAGACCTGAAACTAAGTCTAGCCCAAAAACCAAATTAATTTCCTCCGGCCCAATTAAAAATTTAACTTAAGTCCTAATAATACCTTAGTCCCCAAATACTTATTTAATCCCAAATAAAATTAACTAAACTCCTAATATTATCATAAGCCCAATTATTTATTTAAACCCACTGCAACAACCTAGGCCCAAATAATAATTAAACCCATGACTTGAACTACTAACCCAGAACCGGCCCGACTCGGACCCGAACTTGACCCGGACCAGCCCACTATGACCCAGACCAAATCCTAGCCCAACAAAAAAGCCCAGCCCACGTCTCACCCCCATCTTCCTTGCGCCACCCCGGCCGATCACCTCTAGACTCTCCTTCTCACCCCCTGCTCCGGCCACCCATGGCCGGAGCCCAGCCGGCAGGACCATCCCAAGGTCTTGCCGAACCATTACGCACAAGCCCTGGCTCAAACCATGCTAACCATGGCTGGTCCGAGGGCTTCATTCCCAGCCCAACACACCACGGCTTTCACACCCCTGCAACCCACCGCTCAACCAAACTCCATCGGCCCCCTTTCACCCTAATCCTTACCTGACCACCACCATCTCAAAACATGATCATAAGAGGTCTAGCCCTCTAGCGAAATGGGGAAAACAGGCTCGAATCAGTCATGAGCCGTAACAAACAAAGGAAAAGAGAAAAATAAAACAGAAAAGAGTGGCCATGACGCAAAACGTGAGCCGTGCGGTGAGTATGCTAATTTTTGAGCTCCAAAACCAAATACGAATTCAAACACATATTTTTCCACATCAAAACAGTGCATATACGAACTAAATGGCGAGAAAAGAAATCGAATCATGCCTCAAACCGGAAAATAAAGGTATAGAAACGAATCTCGGGGCGTGGTGATCAATAATCCGCAAAAATCTTGAAATTTGATAATGATTTCGTGTGAGGTGTGTGCTAGTGAGAAGAAAGGCGCAAGGTTCCCCTTCTCAGAAAGAAAGATCGAGTGAAGGAGATGAAGATGGTGTTAGGGCTTTTATCGGGCATTAAAATGCCATAGACTTTGGGCCCAATAAATATTTTGGTTAGAGATTATGGGCTCAGAAAATAATTAAGGGGTTAGCCCAACACTAACATTTTGAATCCTAAATAAAATGGTAATTATTCGGATTTATTAAAAGCTTATTTTAAAAAGTGCCCTAAAAGTCCATAAAATGGCCCGATTAGGTGAAAAATGAATTTTAAAATATTTATATATATAAAACTGAAATTTTTCAATAAAATAGATCTTAAAATAATTATATTAGATTCTAAAAATCCTTAGACAAGAATATCAATAAAACATTTATCTCGATCGGTCGCTGTCCCATCAACTAGCTCAAAAATAATATTTTCCCAAAAAATTTCATAACTCCTAAAATACCCGGATTAAAAATCCTAAATAAATTTAAAACAACTAATCATGATAAATGAAAGTCGTTTAAACCTTTAATTTAAATTATTATATTATTTTATTTAAAATATTAATTATCCTAATTATGCATACGGTTTATGTAAGAGGAAATTCTAGGCGTTACAATTATCCTCTCCTTAAAATAAATTTCGCCCTCGAAATCGAGATACGTACCGAAAAGATCCGGATAACGCGTCCGCATGTCGGTCTCAGCCTCCCAGGTGGCCTCCTCCTCAGAATGATTTAGCCACCGGACCTTGACCATGGGAATATCTCGCGTCCTCAGTCTTCGCTCCTCACGTGCCAAAATCTGCTCAGGTCGCTCCTCGAACGACAAATCTGACGCCAACCGTAGAGGCTCAAAATCCAGAATATGCGAGGGGTTGGAGATATACTTTCTCAGCATCGAGACATGGAATACATTGTGCACCGCTGCAAGACTAGGAGGCAGTGATACACGATAAGCCAAGGTACCAATCCTATACAAAATCTCAAATGGACCGATAAACCTCGGACTGAGCTTGCCCTTTTTACCATAATGCATCACGCCTTTCATGGGCGCGACTCTCACAAATACATGGTCTCCTACGGACTCAAGGTCGCGTCGTCGTCGATCAGCATAACTCTTCTGACGACTCCGTGCGGTCCTCATCCTGTCTCAAATCCGCAACACAATATCTGCAGTCTGCTGCACCAACTCTGGCCCTAAGAGAATCCGCTCGCCAACCTCATCCCAGTGCACGGGAGATCTACACCTTCTCCCATAAAGAGCCTCATAAGGAGCCATACCTATAGACGCTTGATAATTGTTGTTATAGGTAAACTCTACTAGAGGTAGCTTCGACTCCCATGAGCCCTGAAAGTCGATCACACAGGCTCTCAACAAATCCTCAAGGATCTGAATAACCCGCTCCGACTGTCCATCAGTCTGGGGGTGAAAAGAAGTGCTGAACTGCAGCTTCGTCCCTAAAGCTGCATGTAGACTCTTCCAGAAAGAAGAAGTAAACCTCGGATCTTTCTCTGACAAAATCGAGACTGGAATCCCATGAAGTCTGACAATCTCTCGAATATACAGCTCTGGATACTGAATCATGGTGAAATTAGTCCTCACCGGCAAGAAATGCACCGACTTGATGAGTCTGTCAACATTTACCCAGATCGCGGTGCATCCTCTAGCACTCCTCGGTAATCCAACCACAAAATCCATTGTAATGTTCTCCCATTTCCACTCAGGGATAGGGAGTGGTTGAAGCAACCCTTCTGGTCGCTGATGCTCTGATTTGACCTGTTGACAGGTCAAACACTTGGATACGAAGCGACTAATGTCTTGCTTCATCCCTGGCCAACAATACAATGAAAGCAAGTCTCGGTACATCTTCGTACTCCCAGGATGGATGGAGTGCGGAGACGCGTGCGCCTCGGTCATGATCTCAGTCCTCAACTGTAGTGACCCTTACCCGGATCACCTACTAAACAGAACTTATGCATGCAATTAACTTAATTAAACATATATCAGAATAAAACTGCGGAAACCATAAACAATATACAATCCCAAGTAAAGGAATCTGTAATTTATCCAATAATATACAACCAAATCGAATAGCTGTATAAACCCAAACAACGGTAATAAAACCTAGACGAAGCTCCAGCTGCCCAACCACTGACTAGCCCCTCCTGGATCCACCCTCCTCGTCCAATCGCAAACCTGCCCCATGGAATAGGGTGTCCAGAAAATACAGAGTACGAGACGTGAGCATAAAACGCTCAGTACGAGAGTATGAGTATACATGCATGCAAAGTGAACTCCCTATAGACTCGAGGTCAAGGATCAGATAACAGAGACAGACCGGGCCCTGGTATGTAGCACGCTGTGCCGTCGCTTAAGGAGGTGGCTCCCATACCGAGATAACCGTGGATACGCCGGACCCAAATTGATGGAAGTCCATCCACTAACAGGATAGGGTACAACCCTACTAACAGACATCTCGAAAGAGATACAGCAAGATGCAAATGAATGCATCATAATATCATGGCATATAAATCATGCAGTCACATAATACATGCATACTCAGTCAGGATATCTCGAACAGTACTTTTGTACCTCAAAACAAAGCAAGCTCTACCAACTCTAGGTCCATGCCTATAGTCTGCTCTACATTGCCAAATGATACTACTATCATTAAAGTGCTCTAAAAGCCTTAACTAAGCTATTGCATACTCCTAAATATTTATAGGAAGCAAAAGCTATACCTTCGTCCGTCGTTAGCCCTTTGATGTCGATGCCTCCAGAACATGGGCACAACTCCGCTACGACTACCGAACGCCTCGCCGACCTCCGGACCAAGCCTAAGAAGACTAGAACAGCTCCAAAAGGACTAAAATGGAAAGGAGAACTCGGAATTGGCAAATGAAAGTGAAGCCTCGGCCTTCTATTTATAGACAACGATCGCAACTTCCGATCCTTGATCGAAACGTCCGAACCTCGATCGGAACATCCGATCCTGCCATCGGAGATTCCGAAGATCCTGATCTGCCACGTGTCAAAATATCACTTGTTGATTCCGGATAGGGGTGATCGGAGCTTCCGGTCCTGATCGAAGCTTCCGATCTTGCCACACGTCATGCCTGACGTAATATCGATCGGAGCTTCTGATCCTGTTCGGAGCTTCCGATCCTGATCGAAGCTTCCGAACTCACCTTCGGAGCTTCCGTACTCTACCCAAGTAATTATGATTAATTCCTTAATTACTGATTTTTGTTACGGGCTACTACATTCTCCCCCACTTAAGATATTTCGTCCTCGAAATCAGATCTTAAGTACCGAATGCAAATACAGAAATCAGAAACATTCTGTATTCAAATCAAACGTTTACAGAGTTTGCAACTGAATACAACTTAAAGAATGAAATCAAAATAACTCAGGATGGTCTTTACGCATCCTGTCCTTGAGCTCCCAAGTAGCTTCCTCAGTGCCTCGGCGCTGCCACTGAACTAAAACCAAAGGAATGACTTTGTTCCGTAAAACCTTATCCTTATAATTCAGGATACGAAGAGGTTTCTCAACATAAGTCAAATCCTTGTCTACCTGAACCTCAGACCGCTGCAGAATATGAGATTCATCCGCCACATACCGTCACAATAGAGATACGTGGAACACGTCGTGAATACTGGATAGATGCGGTGGCAAGGCTAGTCGATAGCCAAATCGCCAATGCTCTCCAAGATCTCAAACGGACCGATAAATCTGGGAGACAACTTGCCCTTAAGGCCAAATCTAAGAATCTTGCGAAAAGGTGACACTCTCAGAAACACTTTCTCCCCGACATCGAACTGCAATGGCCTACGCTTGATATTAGCATAGCTGGCCTGACGATCCTGTGCAGTCTTAATCCATTTCTTGATTTGATCAACAATGTCTAACGCCTGCTGGATAAACTCCGGTACCTCAGCCTGTCTCTCTCCCACTTCTTCCCAGAAGAGTGGAGTACAAAAACGTCGCCCGTACAACGCCTCAAAAGGTGCCATCCCAATACTAGTATGATAGCTATTGTTGTAAGCAAACTCGATCAACGGAAAATGATCCTGCCAGGCTGAACCAAAATCCATGACGCACGCTCTAAGAATATCCTCTAAAGTACGGATAGTGCGCTCTGACTGACCATCAGTCTCCAGATGATAGGCTGTACTCAAACTGAGAGTAGTACCCATCGCACGCTGAACACTCCCCCAGAATCTAGAAGTAAACCTGAGGTCCCGATCGCTGGCAATGCTCACAGGCACTCCATGAAGTCGGACAATCTCTTGAATGTATATCCGTGCCATGCGATCCACAGAGTACTCTCAGCTATAGGCAATGAAATGTGCTGACCTGGTGAGTCGGTCCACCACAACCCATATAGCATCACAGTTCCTCGGGGATACCGCCAAATGGGTCACAAAGTCCATAGTGATAAACTCCCATTTCCATTCAGGAATTGGCAAACTGTGAAGCAATCCTCCAGGTCGTCGGTGCTCTGCCTTAACCTGTTGACACACCAAACATCTTGAAACAAACTGATAAACACTGTGTTTCATACCCTTCCACCAGGTCGTCGCTGGGTCTTCGAATCAGACATCTGAGCATCTCCGATCCGCAAATACAAGGCTGGCTCAGATAATATCGCAAACATCTGGATACTCTGCATACCTTTCTTATGCTTGAAGGTATAACCTGAAGTACAACAGTCACTGATCGCACTAGACATCGAACAAGTCTGAAGTGCAGATAGTCGCACCTTGCGACTCAAAGCATCAGCGGTGAGATTAGCAGCTTTCGGATGGTACTTAATCTCGCAATCATAGTCCTTAAGCAAGTCCATCCAACATCTCTGCCTCATGTTCAACTCCGCCTGAGTGAACAAATACTTGAGACTCTTATGGTCGGTGAAGATCTCAAATTTCTCGCCATACAGATAATGACGCCAAATCTTCAAAGCGAACACAATGGCTGCTAACTCCAAATCATGGACTGGGTAGTTGTCCTCGTGAAGCTTCAGCTGTCTAGAAGCGTATGCGATCACATGCCCATTCTGAGTCAGGACACAACCGAACCCCTGAAGAGAAGCATCCGTGTAAACTACATACCCTCCAGATCCTGACGGTAATGCCAACATCGGCGCAGAAGTCAACCGCCGTCGAAGCTCACAGAAATTCTCCTCGCACTCGGAGGACCACTCGAAATCCACACCTTTGCGGGTAAGCTGCGTCAACGGTCGAGCGAACTGAGAGAAGTTCAGAATGAAGCGACGATAATACCCAGCTAGAACTAGAAAACTATGGATCTCAGCAACTGTCGTCGGACGCGACCAATTAAGTATCGCTTCAATCTTGCTTGGATCAACAGAAATCCCCTCCCTGGATATGATATGGCCAAGAAAGACCACTCTATCCATCCAGAACTCACACTTGCTCAGCTTGGCGTACAACTGCTCATCTCGAAGAGTCTGTAGTACCAACTGCAAGTGAGAAACATGTTCTTCCGTATTACCTGAATACACCAAGATGTCGTCAATGAAGACACGGTTCATCAAATCCATGAATATAGCCGGCGCATTAGTCAAACCAAATGGCATCACTAGGAACTCGTAATGCCCATAGCGAGTACAGAATGCAGTCTTGGCTACGTCCTGATCACGGACTCTCAACTGATGATACCCAGATCTCAAGTCAATCTTGGAGTAAACTGATGTGCCCTGCAGCTGGTCAAACAAGTCATCAATACGAGGCAACGGATACTTGTTCTTCACAGTGACTCGATTCAGCTGCCGATAGTCAATGCACAACCGCATCGACCCATCCTTCTTCTTCACGAAGAGAACAGAAGCTCCCCAAGGAGATACACTAGGACGAATGTACCCCTTGTCCAAAAGATCCTGTAGCTGATTCTTCAACTCACGCATCTCTGATGGAGCCAGACGATACGGTGCTCTAGAAATAGGCGAAGTACCCGACATCAACTCTATGCCAAACTCGACTTCCCTAGCTGGAGGAAAACCCGGAATCTCATCAGGAAATACATCTGGAAATTCATCCACAACAGGAATGCTCTCTATCCCAATACTCTCAGCGGACAAATCAACTGCATAGATAAGGTAGCCTTCCCCGCCAGACTCTAGAGCTCGACAGGCTCTCAAAGCTGATACCAAAGGCATCGGGGGTCGTGCTCCCTCACCATAGAAAAACCAGCTCTCACTCCCCTCCGGATGAAAGCGTACTAATCTCTGATAGCAGTCCACTGAAGCTCGATAGGTAGTCAACTTATCTATTCCCAGAATGCAATCAAAGTCGTCCATCACCAGGACCATGAGATTTGCTAACAAAATGTTCCCTTCGAACTCTAAAGGGCAACCCATTACTAGACGCTTAGCCAAAGCAGATTGGCCCGTTGGAGTAGAAACAGACATCACTACATCTAGTGCAATGCATGGTAACTTATGCCTCTTAACAAAACGTGCAGAAATGAAGGAATGAGATGCACCAGTGTCAATAAGTACAAGAGCAGGTATACCATAAAGCAGAAATGTACCTGCGATGACTTTCTCATTCTCCTCCACAGCCTGATCATGTCTCAGGGCAAACACCTGGCCAGAAGCTCGTGGCCTCAAATGAGAACTCTCAGCAGACTGTCCCTGCGACCTCTGCTGTACGGTGGCCTGAGAACCCGATCCTGAACCAGAACCAGAACCGCCTCCCCCAGACAGTGGGCAATCCCTCCGGATATGACCAGTTTCTCCACAACGGAAACAAGCTCCAGAAGCTCTACGGCACTTGTCGGATGGATGGTTCTTCCCACAGTGATCACACTTGTCCTTCTTACCGTAACGGACAACACCTTCAGAACCAGAGGAAGAAGAAGATCCAGACTTCTTGAAAGTTTGGGCACGGGGACCCAAAGAACTAGCAGGCCTCGACTGAGTTAAAGACCTGTTCCGCCTAATGCTGTCCTCCGCCTGGTGAAAACGGCTCACCAAACCCTCGTAGGACATGTCATCGCCAACCGCCACACGGTCATGGATCTCAGGGTTAAGGCCCTGAAGGAACAGATTATACTTCATCTCTGAGCTATCAGCAATCTCGGGGCAATAGGATAGCAGATCAAAGAACCTCTGCTGATACTCATCGATAGACATGGCTCCTTGTCGCAGACTCAGTAGCTCGCCTGCCTTCGACTGACCGAGTGCCGGAGGAAAATACCGCTTTTGGAAAGCTGTGCGGAACTCGGCCCAGGTGGCCACTCCTCTCGCCGCAACAAAAGGTGCAGAAATAAACCTCCACCACCTGCGCGCACGCCCATCCAGAAGATAGCCAAGGGTCTCCACCTTCTGCTCCTCAGTGCATTGAAAAGTCTGAAAAGTCGTCTCCATGCGGTCTAACCAGTTCTCCGCATCCTTCGGAGACTCACCTCCAACTAAGGGCTTAGGACCCATAGCTAAGAATCGATGCACAGTAAAACGCTCGTCGTCATGATGACGATGACGCCGTTCTCGACGAGGCTCCCGGTCGGCATCACCCCAACGCCCACCAACACTGCCATGAGAACTCCGGTCGTCACGATTTGCCATCTACAAAAATACCTCATGATGAGTCTAAATCCCAAGAATTCTTTTGCATGCTCTGATACCATAAATGTAGTGACCCTTACCCGGATCACCTACTAAACAGAACTTATGCATGCAATTAACTTAATTAAACAGATATCAGAATAAAACTGCGGAAACCATAAACAATATACAATCCCAAGTAAAGAAATCTGTAATTTATCCAATAATATACAACCAAATCGAATAACTGTATAAACCCAAACAACGGTAATAAAACCTAGACGAAGCTCCAGCTGGCCAACCACTGACTAGCCCCTCCTCGATCCACCCTCCTCGTCCAATCGCAAACCTGCCCCATGGAATAGGGTGTCCAGAAAATACAGAGTACGAGACGTGAGCATAAAACGCTCAGTACGAGAGTATGAGTATACATGCATGCAAAGTGAACTCCCTATAGACTCGACGTCAAGGATCAGATAACAGAGACAGACCGGGCCCTGGTATGTAGCACGTTGTGCCGTCGCTTCAGGAGGTGGCTCCCATACCGAGATAACCGTGGATACGCCGGACCCAAATCGATGGAAGTCCATCCACTAACAGGATAGGGTAAAACCCTACTAACAGACATCTCGAAAGAGATACAGCAAGATGCAAATGAATGCAGCATAATATCATGGCATATAAATCATGCAGTCACATAATACATTCATACTCAGTCAGGATATCTCGAACAGTACTTTCGTACCTCAAAACAGAGCAAGCTCTACCAACTCTAGGTCCACGCCTATAGTCTGCTCTACACTGCGAAATGATACTACCATCATTAAAGTGCTCTAAAAGCCTTAACTAAGCTATTGCATACTCCTAAATATTTATAGGAAGCAAAAGTTATACCTTCGTCCGTCGTTAGCCCTTTGATGTCGATGCCTCCAGAACTTGGGCACAACTCCGCTACGACTACCGAACGCTTCGCCGACCTTCGGACCAAGCCTAAGAAGACTAGAACAGCTCCAAAAGGACTAGAATGGAAAGGAGAACTCGGAATTGGCAAATGAAAGTGAAGCCTCGGCCTTCTATTTATAGACAACGATCGGAACTTCCGATCCTTGATCGGAACGTCCGAACCTCGATCGGAACGTCCGATCCTGCCATCGGAGCTTCCGAAGATCCTGATCTGCCACATGTCAAAATATCACTTGTTGATTCCGGATAGGGGTGATCGGAGCTTCTGGTCCTGATCGGAGCTTCCGATCTTGCCATACGTCATGCCTGATGTAATATCAATCGGAGCTTCCGATCCTGTTTGGAGCTTCCGATCCTGATCGGAGCTTCCGAACTCACCTTCGGAGCTTCCGAACTCTACCCAAGTAATTATGATTAATTCCTTAATTACTGATTTTGGTTACGGGCTACTACATCAACTGTCCCGAACTCGGCACCCACATCCGACCTCTATACCGTACAATGCCATCATCGACTGTATAAAGTAGGCCTCCCTTGGCCTCATCCCTCTGCCTCATAAGAACCAACTGCTCATCAGAAAACTGTCCATCTCTAATCCGATCTCGTAAGGTAGGCTTTACTGTCAAAGCAGATAAACTCGGCGTGAGACCACACGAGTATACCTCCAAATCAAACCTCTCTATCTCCGCCTGGAGAGGCCGTTGCACAGACAAACAAGCCACTACTAAAGTTTTCCGACTCAAAGCATCAGCCACCACATTAGCTTTACCCGGGTGATAGCTAATGTCACAGTCGTAGTCCTTCACTAACTCCAACCATTTACATTACCTCATATTCAACTCCTTCTGTGTGAAGAAGTATTTGAGGCTCTTGTGATCAGTGAAAATCTTACACTTCTCACCATACAAGTAGTGCCTCCATATCTTGAGTGCAAACACTACTGCAGCAAGCTCTAAATCATGCGTCGGATAATTTTGCTTATGAATCTTCAGCTGTCTCGACGCATAGGCAATCACCCTATCACACTGCATCAAAACAGCGCCTAAACCCAACTTAGACGCATCGGTGTAAACCACGAACTCCTCATGATCCACCGGCATCGCCAAGAATGGCGCCGTAGTAAGAGCTTCCTGTAACCGATCAAAGCTCCGCTGACACTCCGATCTCCTAACATACTTCGCATTCTTTCTGGTCAAAGCAGTCAAGGGCCCTAAAATAGAAGAAAAGCCCTTGATGAATTTCCGATAATAACCCGCTAGACCCAAGAAACTGCGAATCTCCGAAGCATTCTTCGGAATCCTCCAACTCTGAACGGCTTCTACCTTGGACGTATCAACAGCTATCCCATCTCTAGAAACAATGTGACTTAAAAATTCCACACTATCCAGCCAAAACTGACACTTACTGAACTTGGCATACAACTGCCGCTCCCTCAAAATCTGCAAGGCTGTCTGCAAATGCTGCCTATGATCTTCCACGCTCTTCGAGTAGATCAAAATATCGTCGATGAAGACAATAACAAACTGATCAAGATACGACTGAAACACTCGGTTCATGAGATCCGTGAAAACCGCTGGAGCGTTCGTCAATCCGAAAGGCATCACCATAAACTCATAATGGTCGTATCGTGTCCTAAATGCAGTCTTGGACATGTCCTCCTCCCTGACCCTCAACTGATGGTATCCAGACCGTAGATTGATCTTAGAGAATACCGAAGCTCCTTGTAACTAATCAAACAGGTCATAAATCCTCGGTAACGGATACTTGTTCTTCACCGTCACCCGATTAAGCTCACGATAGTCAATGCAAAGTCTCATACTTCCATCCTTCTTCTTAACGAAGAGCACAGGTTCACCCCAAGGTGAGAAACTAGGGCGAATGAAGCCCTTCTCAAGCAATTCCTGGATCTGTTCCTTCAATTCTTTCATCTAGGTAGGAGCAAGACGATACCGTGCCTTAGAGATAGGCACGGTACCTAGCAGTAACTCAATGCCGAATTCAACCTCTCGGACTGGCGGAATCCCGGCAACATCCTCCGGGAAAACATCCGGAAAGTCACGGACCACATCTACATCCTCCACTAATCCCAAAGATGGCTCTGCCACTGCAACCACACTAGCGAGAAATTCATGGCAACCCCTACGTAATAACTTCCTCGCACGTACGCAAGAGATAACGTGCGAGACTCCAGTACTATGGGCTGCATAGAAGAAAAACGGGTCTCCTCTCACGGGGTTCAATGCTACCGACCTCAACCGAAAATCAATCGAAGCTCCATTGTCCGTCAACCAATCCATACCCAAAATAAGATCAAACCCCGTCATCGGCAAAACCACTAGATCAGCTCTAAACACATACCCCTCAAACTCCAACTCCAAACCACTGATAACACTGGTGGTAGAGAGAACCTCACTAGAAGGCACGGTAATATCGTACCCTGAACTAGACACCTCGGGTACAATACCCACCCGCTCAATGAAATACTGAGAGATAAAAGAGTGTGTTTCTCCAGAATCTAACAACGCAAATGTCGCAACACCTCTAATACTAATTTTCCCTGCATGCAGAAAAGTTCCCAAACAGATATAGACTGTACCAACTAGCATAATAATTCATCCCAGTTGCCAACAAAATCCATCCTAAATACGCAAATCCATAAATTCAACAATTCCAATAAAACTTAAGCATGCAGTTCTAAATCACAAGTACAAACGATAGCATAATCGTCCAAGCAAATCATTAACTAAACAACCCAATGTTGAAACACGGTCGTTCTCCGGATCGAAAAAGAAAGTGATACCCGGTGCAGCGGAAGGTTTAAATTTTATATGGAACGATTCCATATGGGTATCAAATTCCTACGATTAAAATTGATAATATAAAATTTAAACAATATAAATTTTACCTTAAAATCTCGAAACGAGATTATGGACACCAACAGATTAAACTGCTCTTGTTGTATATCCCAGGAACTGATGAACGAACAATTCTTCAATCAGGTCCACGAACTGAAGTTTAATCCCTCTGATAGACTGCACTAGAAAGTCTATCAGAAGTTTCTACGAAGAGAAAGAACAGATATGATCTGCTAATTCAGACTGCAAATTCGAAATTCGCAGACTGAAAATTCTCCAAGACAGAGAGAGGGGGGCGGCCGAAATTCCTAGACTGGAGGCTAGGGTTTTCGAAAATCTGAGTGTAAGTTGTGTGTAATTTCTGTACGGCAATTTATAATGTGGGCTGCTAACAGCTTAGGGCCCATTAGTCTTAAGTTCAAGCCTGACAAGCAAAGCCCGCATGTTCAGAAATTAATATAAAATTCATCGTGACTCAGATTGATAAACCAATTTCACCAATGTGCACAGAAACCATTTCTGCATCTTTTAAAGTCAAGATAAATTTTCTGAATCCGAATTCAGTGGTTTCCAAAAATGTCCATCACTATGTCATTTTAGGAAATCTTACTCCCTCTACTCTTAAATAAGAAGTCCCACTTCTTTATTTACTAAATTAAACTCTTTAAATTTAATTATCTCAACGGGGATTAAAAATCCATTACTTGTGTGACCCTCAATGGTTCAGGGATACAGCTAGCCGTGGGCTCACAACTCCTTGTGACTCGGAACAACAATTTCCCTTGCCCATCGAATCATGGTAAGAGCGCCTAGCAACATCGCCCCATGATTCCCTAGGTATCACTGATAGTGCCTGCAAGAACCAATAGATTTTGGTTAGCGTACAGTACGGTCCCTTCATCCATATATCCCGATCGAATCAACAACCATTGGTAAATCGAGAGTCGTTCGAGATTCGATAACTATGCAATGCATCTTGAAGATCAAATAGTGACATCGCATGTGCTACTAAGAAACCATTTCTTAAAACACATCATGTACTCTGGCCAGAGATTCGTCACACTAATATCTCCTCAGATTGCATAGGATATCCACACTCGCAAGTATGTGGTGAATCCTTGACAACAAAGCATCGACTCCTATATGTGTCGTAACTGTACCCAATCCCGACACCTGATGACCCCAAGTCGGTAAACGAGTCAAAGTACAGTACTAGCATATAGAGTCTCAATGATGTTTCAAGTAGTAAGGACTAATGGTGTACAACCAAAACCGCGGACTTTATCCACTCGATAAGTGATAACCATTTGGAAAGTCCGGATAGGGTAGTTCGATCATTCATCGTATGAATATCCATTTGCATGCTTTGAACATCTCTATGTTCCATACCAATGAAACGTGGTACTCGGCATCGCAAATGATAGTCTCAATCTCGAGCGATACTTATCCTTATTAACGGACGGCTCAATCGACTAGGAACTGTTTAGAATATACAGTGACTATAAGATGTGATTCATGATAGCCATCCCCATGTGCCACCACATCTTACATACGCTATAGTATATTCAAGGTCTTCATCTAAACATCTTATAGTATGTCACAACATAATAATATGATAAAAGATAAAGTAAATGCCATTATAAAAGTGTAAATTATATTAAACAAAAGATTGTTTATACATAGAGTCATAAAAGCCCTTAGCCACAAGTTGGCTCACCGGGCACCCACTCTTTCAATCTCCCACTTGCCCTAAAGCCAACTAGTCATACTACGTAGTCCCATTGCTTCGCGATGTTTATAAAATAATGGTCCTGGCAAGGGCTTAGTAAGTGGATCAGCGATATTGTCTGCAGAGGCCACTCTCTCGACAGTGATGTCTCCTCTTTCCACGATCTCCCGGATGATGTGGTATTTCCTCAGTACGTGTTTGGATCTTTGATGAGACCTTGGTTCCTTTGCCTGAGCAACGGCACCCGTGTTGTCACAGTACACCGGGACTGGACCAACAGCTTCAGGAATAACGCCCAACTCTTAGACGAAATTCCTCATCCAAACGGCCTCTTTAGCAGCAGCTGATGCCGCAATGTATTCTGCCTCAGTGGTTGAATCCGTTGTGGTGTCCTGCTTGGAACTCTTCCAAGAGACAGCACCGCCATTGAGCATGAACACAAATCCAGAGGTTGACTTTGAGTCATCCACGTCACTTTGGAAGCTAGAGTCGGTATAGCCTTCCAATTTCAGTTCTCTTCCTCCATAAACCATGAATACATTCTTAGTTCTTCTCAAGTACTTAAGAATATCCTTCACGGCTTTCCAATGCATTTGACCGGGATTGGCTTGATATCTGCTCGTGACAGTCAGAGCAAATGCCACATCCGGTCTGGTGGATATCATCCCATACATGATACTCCCAATGGCTGACGCATATGGTATGTGTGTCATTTTCTCTTTCTCTTCGTCAGTCTTGGGACACATAGACTTGGATAGAGAGACTCCATGACACATAGGTAGATGTCCTCTCTTGGACTCATCCATTGAAAACCTTTTCAATATAGTGTCGATGTAGGTAGCTTGAGTAAGTCCTATCATTCTCTTAGATCTATCTCTATTGATCTGTATCCCTAGAATATAGGATGCCTCACCCAAATCCTTCATCGAGAATCTACCTGATAACCATATCTTTGTTGACTGCAACATCCCTACATCATTCCCAATGAGTAAGATGTCATCAACATAAAGTACTAAGAATGTCACAGCATCCTTAACTACTTTCTTGTACACGCACGGTTCCTCCGGGTTCTTGATGAAACCAAAATCCTTTATTGTTTCATCAAATTTCTGGTTCCAACTTCTTGATGCTTGTTTGAGACCATAGATCGATCTCTGAAGCTTGCATACCTTATGCTCGCTTTCCATGGATGTGAATCCCTCGGGCTGCATCATATAGATTTCTTCCTTAATGTTTCCATTAAAAAATACAGTCTTCACATCCATTTGCCATATCTCATAGTCATACCATGCTGCTATGGCAATAAGAATTCTTATGGACTTGAACATTGCGACTGGTGAAAAAGTTTCATCATAGTCAACTCCTTGTCTTTGAGTATAACCTTTTGCCACCAATCGTGCCTTGTAGATCAGTACCTTTCCATCAGGCCCAAGTTTTCTCTTATAGATCCATTTACACCCTACTGGAACAATTCCATCGGGAGGATCTACTAAAGTCCAAACTTGGTTTGTATGCATCGAATCTATTTCTGACTGCATAGCTTCAAGCCATAAATTCGAATCTGCATCAGAAATTGCTTCCTTGAAGTTTCTTGGATCACATCCAATGTCGGGTTCACTTTGATCCCCTTCAAGAAGAAAACCATATCTAATAGGAGGCCTAGAAGTCCTCTCGGATCTTCTAGTAATAGGCGTGTCAATCAATGGTTCCTGAGGTGTAGGATCATTATTTTGTATCTTGGGTTCTTCTCGAATTTCTTCGAGTTCCATCATCTTGCCTTTCTTATCCAGTAAAAACTCCTTCTCCTAGAAGGTGGCATTCCTTGAAACAAACACTTTTGTTTCAGTAGGATGATAAAAATAATATCCGATTGAATTCTTCGGATACCCTACAAAATAACATAAGGTGGATCGACTATCCAACTTATCTCCCACTGTCTGCTTCACGTAAGCAGGACATCCCCAAATCCTCAAGTATGAATACTTAGGAGCTTTGCCATTCCATAACTCGTATGGTGTTTTGTTCACTGCTTTAGTGTGAACGTTGTTCAACAACAATACCGCCATTTTAAGAGCATAGCCCCAAAACGAAGGTGGGAGCTCAGTGAAGCTCATCATGGATCGAACCATGTCCAACAAAGTTCGATTGCGACGCTCCGAAACACCATTAAGCTGAGGTGTCATAGGAGGAGTCCACTGAGAGAGAATCCCATTCTCTTTTAGATAGCTCAAAAACTCGGTACTCAAGTATTCTCCACCTCGATCTGATCGAAGTTCTTTAATCCTCTTACCTAGTTTGTTTTCTACTTCAGCCTTGAATTCTTTGAACTTTTCAAATGATTCAGACTTATATTTCATCAAATATAAGTACCCATACCTAGAATAATCATCAGTAAAGGTAATGAAGTAGGTGTGACCAAATTTTGTACCAATACTAAATGGTCTGCAAACATCCGTATGGATCAAATCCAATAGATTTTGACTACGCTCAGGTTTTCCTTTGAAAGGAGATTTAGTCATTTTTCCTTTCAGGCAGGACTCACAAGTAGGTAGAGAGTTAATATCAGACATATCAAACATGCCCTCTCCCACTAGCTTGTTCATCCTCCTTGATGAAATATGACCTAGCCTAGCATGCCAAAGGTTTGCCGGGTTTTGACTATCGATTTTCCTTTTGTTCGTTGTTACCGGTTTATCAACATAATTTATTGGAACGTCTTTAAATTTTAAGTTATATAGATCGTTTTCAAGTTGTCCATTTTCAATCAAACACTCATTCTTGTAAATATTGCAAATCCCATTCACAAAATTGCAAGAAAAACCATCTCTATCAAGCATAGAAACAGAAATAATGTTTTTAATCAAGTCTGGAACAAATAAAACATCTCTCAAAAGTAACTTAAAATCGTTCTGCAAAATTAAATAAACGTCTCCCACAGCTTTGGCTTCAACTCTAGAACCATTTTCGAGCCTCAGCTGGGTCTCACCCATTCTAAGCTTGCGACTTCTTGTCATCACCTGCAAATCATTGAAAATGTGAGATCCACATCCGGTATCCAATACCCAATAATTAGTATTAAGTGAAACATTTATTTCAATATAAAACATACCCTTTGTAGTTACGTTTCCAATGACCGGGTTTCTTGTAGTGATGGCAAACATCCTTGGACTTTTCCATGTTTGAAGCCTTTGTCTTGTTCTTCTTCTCGGGTCTGGTTTTCTTGGATGGGGCAGAAAGTTTCTTACCCTTTGTACTTGGCCCATTCTTAGCAGAAGAAGAGGAGCCCACCAAGAGAACCGGTTTATCCTTCTTTAAAGTGGCTTCATAAGTTACAAGCATATTGGCCATCTCTTCAAGGGAGGCCTTTATCTTGTTCAAATTGAAATTCACCACAAAACCGTCAAACGATGAAGGAAGAGAGAGAAGTAATAAGTCAACATTGACTTCATGCTCAAATACCAATTCAAGCGTTACCAACTTCTGAATGAGCCAAATCACGCGTACCCCATGATCACGGACCGAAGTCCCTTCACGCATGCGCACGTCATTAACTCTTTTACAGTAGCGAACCTTTCAGCTCTCGATTGAGCCCCAAAAAGTTCCTTGAGTTGTACGTGAATGTCAGCAGCATTCACGGTATCCTCAAATCACATCTGGAGTTCATCAGACATCGAAGCTTGCATATAGCATTTGGCCTTGATATCATGGTCCCACCATTTATCAAGTTTGGCCAACTCTTCCGGACTTATATTAGCTGGTGCTTCCTTCGGAGGAGATTTTTCTAACACGTAGAACATCTTCTCCGAGGTCAAGACAATCTTCAACTTACGGAACCATTCCGTATAGTTTGCGCCAGTCAGTTTATTTTGTTCGAGAATAGAGAATAGTGGATTGCGCGAATTCATCTTAATGAAATACTGAAAAGAAACAGACAATAATCAGTGATTGTTTAATTAATTTACTAAGACATAAAATAGGCGAAATTTATTTTATGAATCTCACTCTCACTATTTTAACGATTTCACTACCCTCTAGTGAAAACGAGAAACATTTTCTTTAGTGGGAACATGGAGTCCAATTGACAAACTATAGTCCCGAATAATATCAGCCAACCATAATTTTCAAAAGGTAGAGCCCAATTGCTTCCAAATCAACCTCCATGTTTTTACCTCATGTCCAATAAGGGCCCAATAATATGACGTCGTTTATTGTGACATGTCAAGATGACCCATCAATATCAAGTTGTGATGGACGGTCGCCATGTGGATCCCCAATAATATGAGCCAATCCCATGGGAGTTCCATCCAACTTACAACATGTATCAATCCAATGTACAGCTTTCCGACGAACGGGCCCCCCCAATAATATGAGCCGGACCGTATCCGCGGGTAGCATCTCATACATTGATCGTTGATGGAAGGTAGGAACATTTAAACAATATTTAAATTTCCTTTATTTATCTTGATATCAATTTTAAATCATATTTAAAATGAGGGATTTTAATTTTGAAAATTTGTCTCATCATTTAAAATTTGTATGCTTGCGGGATTCATACAATTTAGTCTAAACATGCATACAACGATAATATCATATATTATATTTTAGGATGATCGATTCCATTACTAATCGACCCGTGGTTGCCAATCACGAGTCTAAGTCCAATCCTAGGTGATATGCAAGTATGCAATACAATCCTATTACATTGTGCTTCCAATTTAAATTTCTTCAGTCTTTATCATTGCTTGTTGGGCCCACCTCCATCTTCAAAAACTCTCACTATTTCTAGTGAATTTACAATAAATTACTATGACAAATAAAGGGATACATTGTAGGGGTGGGAACGGTCTATAAACCAGACCCACTTTTATTACAAATGATAAAATCAAATTTGGGGCATAAACCAGGCCCATTAATAAAACCCAACAATCAATAATAAAGTCAAATGTAAAGAACCTAACATACACCTATAATATTGGTCATGGCAATCGATCATCCTTATCCAATAATATTTAATTCAAAAATTAATTTATTGGATATTATGCAATGGCAATAAATATAAATATAAATAGATAAAATCATATTTCATACTTAAAATCTTATTTTATATATAAAATCATATTTTATCTAGTTTATCCATAAAATCATATTTTACATATAAAATCCAATTTTATACATAAAATCATATTTTATTATCAATTGTACCAAAATTAATAATTAAAGATTTAATTTATGGGATTAAATTTATAAATTTCCAAAATTCAAAATTTATCCAAAAATTAATTTTCTTAAAAATTTTGGGCTCAAACAATTTTTACCCATTTCCTCGTGAACCAACTGAAACAATTGTCAATCGGGCCAAAAACTGGGCCCAAAACCATTTTGGGCCAGAATTCATAATTCACGAAAAAAATTTAATTTTTAATAATAAAAAAAATTTCTGGGCAGCCCGGGACAATCCCGGACTGCCCGCCCGTCGCTGGGCTGGACTCGTCCAACCCAGCCGCTGGGCCGCTCCATGCTGCCCAGCTGCGCGGGCTAGGGCAACGCTTGCCCTAGCTCGCGCAGGGCTGCTGCGTGAAGCCCATCTGCGCGCATCAGGGCTGCACGGGGCGCTGCTCGCTGCCTTCGGGCAGCAGGCAGCCCGAAAATATATTTTTTTTTCTTTTTCGTTTTATTTTTCTGAAAAATCAAGGCTTTGTACAATCGATAAAATTTTAATCGTAAAATCCGAGAACAGCCTGGCTCTGATACCACTGTTGAAACACGGTCGTTCTCCGGATCGAAAAAGAAAGTGATACCCGGTCCAGCGGAAGGTTTAAATTTTATATGGAACGATTCCATATGGGTATCAAATTCCTACGATTAAAATTGATAATATAAAATTTAAACAATATAAATTTTACCATAAAATCTCGAAACGAGATTATGGACACCAACAGATTAAACTGCTCTTTTTGTATATCCCAGGAACTGATGAACGAACAATTCTTCAATCAGGTCCACGAACAGAAGTTTAATCCCTCTGATAGACTGCACTAGAAAGTCTATCAGAAGTTTCTATGAAGAGAAAGAACAGATATGATCTGCTAATTCAGACTGCAAATTCGAAATTCGCAGACTAAAAATTCTCCAAGACAGAGAGGGGGGGGGGGGGGCGAAATTCCTAGACTGGAGGCTAGGGTTTTCGAAAATCTGAGTGAAAGTTGTGTGTAATTTCTGTACTGCAATAACTTATTTATAATGTGGGCGGCTAACAGCTTAGGGCCCATTAGTCCTAATTTCAAGCCTGACAAGCAAAGCCCGCATGTTCAGAAATTAATATAAAATTCATCGTGACTCAGATTGATAAACCAATTTCATCAATGTGCACAAAAACCATTTCTGCATCTTTTAAAGTCAAGATAAATTTTCTGAATCCGAATTCAGTGGTTTCCAAAAATGTCCATCACTATATCATTTTAGGAAATCTTACTCCCTCTACTCTTAAATAAGAAGTCCCACTTCTTTATTCACTAAATTTAACTCTTTAAATTTAATTATCTCAACGGGTATTAAAAATCCATTACTTGTGTGACCCTCAATGGTTCAGGGATACAGCTAGCCATGGGCTCACAACTCCTTGTGACTCGGAACAACAATTTCCGACTTGCCCATCGAATCATGGTAAGAGCGCCTAGCAACATCACCCCATGATTCCCTAGGTATCACTGATAGTGCCTGCAAGAACCAATAGATTTTGGTTAGCGTACAGTACGGTCCCTTCATCCATATATCCCGATCGAATCAACAACCATTGGTAAATCGAGAGTCGTTCGAGATTCGATAACTATGCAATGCATCTTGAAGATCAAATAGTGACATCGCTGTTAGAGAACGCGGCGATCAGATCAATCAGGATTGATACCCGGTGCAGCGGAAGTTTAAAAATTTTATATGGAACGATTCCATATTGGGTATCAAAACTTTTACGATTAAATTGTGTGTGTAAAAATTAAATAACAATTATAAATTTTTACCTCCAATCTCGAAGCGAGATTATGGACACCAACAGATTGCTCTGCTCTTGTTGTATATCCCTGGAACTGATGGACGAACTGTTCTTCAATCAGGTCCACGAACGGATAATTAATCCCTCTGATAGATTGCACTAGAAAATCTATCAGAAGTTTCTACGAGGAGAATTAACGAATTTGATCCGTTAAACCAGACTGTAATTCAAAATTCACAAACTGGATTTTACCGAGCAGAGGGGAAAAGGGGGCGGCCACTTCAGAGAAAAATACTAGGGTTTTTCAAAAATTTGTGACCTGTTGTGTGTAATTTCTGTACTGCAATAACTTATTTATAATGTAGGCCGCTAACAGCTTAGGGTCCATTAGTCATAAGTTCAAGCCCGACAAGCAAAGCCCGCATGTTCAGAAATTAATATAAAATTCATTGTGACTCCGATTGATAAACCGATTTCACCAATGTGCACAGAAACCATTTCTGCACCTTTTAAAGTCAAGATAAATTTTTCTGAATCCGAATTCAGTGATTTCCAAAAATGCCCATCCCTATGTCATTTTAGGAAATCTTACTCCTCTACTCATAATTAAGAAGTCCAACTTCTTTGTTCATTAAATTTAACTCTTTAAATTTAACTATCTCAACGGGGATCAAAAATCCATTACTCTGTGTGACCCTCAATGGTTCAGGGATACAGCTAGCCGTGGGCTCACAACTCCTTGTGACTCGGAACAACAATTTCCGACTTGCCCATCGAATCATGGTAAGAGCGCCTAGCAACATCGCCCCATGATTCCCTAGGTATCACTGATAGTGCCTGCAAGAACCAATAGATTTTGGTTAGCGTACAGTACGGTCCCTTCATCCATATATCCCGATCGAATCAACAACCATTGGTATATCGAGAGTCGTTCGAGATTCGATAACTATGCAATACATCTTGAAGATCAAATAGTGACATCGCATGTGCTACTAAGAAACCATTTCTTAAAACACATCATGTACTCTGGCCAGATATTCGTCACACTAATATCTCCTCGGATCGCATAGGATATCCACACTCGCAAGTATGTGGTGAATCCTTGACAACAAAGCATCGACTCCTATATGTGTTGTAACTGTACCCAATCCCGACACCTGATGACCCCAATAGAGTCGGTAAACGAGTCAAAGCACAGTACTAGCATATAGAGTCTCAATGATGTTTCAAGTAGTAAGGACTAATGGTGTACAACCAAAACCGCGGACTTTATCCACTCGATAAGTGATAACCACTTGGAAAGTTCGGATAGGGTAGTTCGATCATTCATCATATTAATATCCATTTGCATGCTTCGAACATCTCTATGTTCCTTACCAATGAAACGTGGTACTCTGCATCGCAAATGCTAGTCTCAAACTCGAGCGATCCTTATCCTTATTTTCGGACGGCTCAATCGACTAGGAACAGTTTAGAATATACAGTGACTATAAGATGTGTTTCATGATAGACATCTCCATGTTCTACCACATCTTACATACACTATAGTATATTCAAGGTCTTTATCAAAACAACAATAGTATATCACAATATAACAATATGAAGAAAGATAAAGTCATTGCCATTAATAAAAGTGTAAATTATATTAAACAAAATATTGTTTATACAAAGAGTCATCAAAGCCCTTAGCCACAAGTTGGCTCACCGGGCACCCACTCTTTCAATCTCCCACTTGCCCTAAAGCCAACTAGTCATACTACGTAGACCCATTGTTTCGCGATGTTTGTCAAATAATGGTCCTGGCAAGGGCTTCGTAAGTGGATCAGCGATATTGTCTGCAGAGGCCACTCTTTCGACAGTGATGTCTCCTCTTTCCACAATCTCCCGGATGATGTGGTATTTCCTCAGTACGTGTTTGGATCTTTGATGAGACCTTGGTTCCTTTGCCTGAGCAACGGCACCCGTGTTGTCACAGTACACCGGGACTGGACCAACAACTTCAGGAATGACGCCCAACTCTTGGACGAAATTCCTCATCCAAACGGCCTCTTTAGCAGCAGCTGATGCTGCAATGTATTCTGCCTCAGTGGTGGAATCCGCTGTGGTGTCCTGCTTGGAACTCTTCCAAGAGACAGCACCGCCATTGAGCATGAACACAAATCCAGAGGTTGACTTCGAGTCATCCACGTCACTTTGGAAGCTAGAGTCGGTATAGCCTTCCAATTTTAGTTCTCTTCCTCCATATACCATGAACATATTCTTAGTCCTTCATAAGTACTTAAGAATGTCCTTCACGGCTTTCCAATGCATTTGACCGGGATTAGCTTGATATCTGCTCGTGACACTTAGAGCAAATGCTACATCCGGTCTGGTAGATATCATCCCATACATGATACTACCTATGGCTGACGCATATGGTACATGTGTCATTTTCTCTATCTCTTCATCCGTCTTGGGACACATAGACTTGGATAGAGAAACTCCATGACACATGGGTAGATGTCCTCTCTTGGACCCATCCATTGAAAACTGTTTCAATATGGTGTCGATGTAGGTTGATTGAGTGAGTCCTATCATTCTCTTAGATCTATCTCTATAGATCTGTATCCCTAGAATATAGGATGCCTCACCCAAATCCTTCATCGAGAATCTACCTGATAACCATATCTTTGTTGACTGCAACATCCCTACATCATTCCCAATGAGTAGGATGTCATCAACATAAAGTACTAAGAATGTCACAACATCCTTAACTACTTTCTTGTACACGCATGGTTCCTCCGGGTTCTTGATGAAACCAAAATCCTTTATTGTTTCATCAAATTTCTGGTTCCAACTTCTTGATACTTGTTTTAGACCATAAATTGATCTCTGAAGCTTGCATACCTTATGCTCGCTTCCCATGGATGTGTACCCCTCAGGCTGCTTCATATAGATTTCTTCCTTAATGTCTCCATTAAGAAAAGCAGTCTTCACATCCATTTGCCATATCTCATAGTCATACCAAGCAGCTATGGCAATTAGGATTCTTATGGACTTGAACATTGCGACTGGTGAAAAGGTTTCATCATAATCAACTCCTTGTCTTTGAGTATAACCTTTTGCAACCAATCGTGCCTTATAGGTCAACACCTTGCCATCAGGCCCAAGTTTTCTTTTGTAAATCCATTTACATCCTATTGGAACAATTCCATCAGGAGGATCTACTAAAGACCAAACTTGGTTTGAATGCATCGAGTCTATTTCCGACTGCATCGCTTCAAACCATAAATTAGAATCCGCATCAGAAATTTCTTCCTTGAAGTTTCTTGGATCACATCCAATATCGGGTTCACTTTGATCCCCTTCAAAAAGAAGACCATATCTAACAGGAGGCCTAGAAGTTCTCTCGGATCTTCTAGCAATAGGCGTGTCTTGTGATGATTCTTGAGGTGTAGGATCGTTAATTTGTATTTCGGGTTCTTCTCGAATTTCTTCGAGTTCCATCATCTTGCCTTTCTTATCCAATAAGAATTCCTTCTCCAAGAAGGTGGCATTCCTTGAAACAAACACATTTGTTTCAGCAGGATGATAAAAATAATATCCGATTGAATTCTTCGGATACCCCACAAAATAACATAAGATGGATCGACTATTCAACTTATCTCCCACTGTCTGCTTCACGTAAGCAGGACATCCCCAAATCCTCAAGTACGAATACTTAGGAGCTTTGCCATTCCATAACTCGTATGGTGTTTTGTCCACTGCTTTAGTGTGGACGTTGATCAACAACAATACCGCCGTTTCAAGTGCATAGCCCCAAAACGAAGGTGGAAGCTCAGTGAAGCTCATCATGGATCGAACCATGTCCAACAAAGTTCGATTATGACGCTCCGATACACGATTCAGCTGTGGTGTCATAGGAGGGGTCCACTGAGAGAGAATCCCATTCTCTTTCAGATAGTCCAAAAACTCGGTACTTAAGTATTCTCCACCTCGATCCGATCGAAGTGCTTTAATACTTTTACCTAGCTTGTTTTCTACTTCAGCCTTGAATTCTTTGAACTTTTCAAATGCTTCAGACTTATATTTCATTAAATATAAATACCCATACCTAGAATAATCATCAGTAAAGGTAATGAAGTAGGTGTGGCCATATTGAGTACCAACTCTAAATGGACCACAAACATCTGTATGGATCAAATCCAACAGATTTTGACTACGCTCAGGTTTCCCCTTAAAAGGAGATTTAGTCATTTTTCCTTTTAGGCAGGATTCACAAGTAGGTAGAGAGTTAATATCAGACATATCAAACATGCCCTCTCCCACTAGCTTGTTCATCCTCCTTGAGGAAATATGACCTAGCCTAGCGTGCCAAAGGTTTGCCAGGTTTTGGCTATCGATTTTCCTTTTGTTTGTTGTTGCCGGTTTATCAACATAATTTATTGGAACGTCTTTTAGTTTTAAGTTATATAGATCATTTTCAAGTTGTCCATTTCCAATCAAACATTCATTCTTGTAAATATTGCAAATCTCATTCACAAAATTGCAAGAATAACCATCTCTATCAAGCATAGAAACAGAAATAATGTTTTTAATCAAATCCGGAACAAATAAAACATCTCTCAAAAGTAACTTAAAACCGTTCTGCAAAATTAAATAAATATCTCCCACAGCTTTAGCTTCAACTCTGGAACCATTTCCGAGCCTCAGCTGGGTCTCACCCATTCTAAGCCTGCGACTTCTTGTCATCACCTGCAAATCATTGCAAATGTGAGATCCACATCCGGTATCCAATACCCAAGAAGTAGTATTAAGTGAAACATTTATTTCAATATAGAACATACCCTTCGCAGTTCGCAACTGCTCTAGATATTCCTTGCAGTTACGCTTCCAATGACCGGGCTTCTTGCAGTAATGGCAAACATCCTTAGATTTTTCCATGTTTGAAGCCTTTGTCTTGTACTTCTTCTCGGGTTCGATTTTCTTGGTGGGGCAGAACGTTTCTTACCCTTTGTACTTGGCCCCTTCTTAGCAGAAGAAGAGGAGCCCACCAAGAAAGCCGGTTTATCCTTCTTTAAAGTGGATTCATATGTCACAAGCATATTGACCATCTCTTCAAGGGAGGCCTCTATCTTGTTCATATTGAAATTCACCACAAATCCGTCAAACGAAGAAGGAAGAGACAGAAGTAGTAAGTCCACGTTGAGTTCATGCTCCAACACCAAATCAAGGGTTACCAACTTCTGTATGAGCCAAATCACTCGTACCCCATGATCACGGACCGAAGTCCCTTCACGCATGCGACACGTCATTAGCTCCTTTACAGTAGCGAACCTTTCAGCCCTCGATTGAGCCCCAAAAAGTTCCTTGAGTTGTACGTGAATGTCAGCAGCATTCACGGTGTCCTCAAATCGCCTCTGGAGTTCATCAGACATCGAGGCTTGCATATAGAATTTGGCCTTGATATCATGGTCCCACCATGTATCAAGTTTGGCTAACTCTTCTGGACTTATGTCAGTTGGTGCTTCCTTCGGAAGAGATTTTTCTAACACGTAGAGCATCTTTTCCGAAGTCAAGACAATCTTCAACTTACGGAACCATTCCGTATAGTTTGCGCCAGTCAACTTATTTTGTTCGAGGATCGAGAAAAGTGGATTACGCGAATTCATCTTTATGAAATACTGAAAAGAAACAGACAAATATCAGTGATTTTTTAAGTAATTTACTAAGACATAAAATAGGCGAAATTTATTTTATGAATCTCACTCCCACTATTTTAACGATTTCACTACCCTCTAGTGAAAACGGGAAACTGCTTTCCTTAGTGAGAACATGGAGTCCAATTGACAATCTATGGTCCCGAATAATATCAGCCAACCATAATTTTCAAAAGGTAGAACCCAATTTCTTCCAAAGCAACCTCCATGTTTTTACCTCATGTTCAATAAGGGCCCAATAATATGACGCCGTTTATTGTGACATGTCAAGATGTCCCATCAATATTAAGTTGTGATGGACGGTCGCCATGTGGATCCCCCAATAATATGAGCCGAACCCATGGGAGTTCCACCCAACTTACAACATGTGTCGATCCAATGTACAGCTTTTCGACGAACGGGACCCCCCAATAATATGAGCCGGACCGTATCCGCGGGTAGCATCTCATACATTGATCGTTGATGGAAGGTAGGAACATTTAAACAAATTTAAATTTCCTTTATTTATCTTGATATCAATTTTAAATCATATTTAAAATTAGGGATTTTAATTATTAAAATTTGTCTCATCATTTTTAAAATTTTTGTATGTTTGCCGGATTCACACAATTTTGTCTAAAACATGCATACAACAATAATATCATATATTATATAGGATGATCGATTCCATTTCTAATCGACCCGTGGTTGCCAATCACGAGTCTTAGTCCAATCCTAGGTAATATGCAGTATGCAATGCAATCCTATTACATTTTGCTTCCAATTTACATTTCTTCTGTCTTTATTGTCTGCTGGGCCCACCTCCATCTTCAAATCTTGATCTCCCACTAAATCTAATGTATTTACAATAAATAACAATGACAAGTAGGGGATACATTTTTAAGGGGTGGGAACGGGCCATAAACCAAGCCCACTTTTATTACATATGACAATTCATATTGGGCCATAAACCAGGCCCATTAATAAATCCAACAACAATAAAAACAAATGTAAATTCCTAACATACACCTACAAAATTGGTCATGGCAATCGATCATCCTTATCCAATAACATTTAATTGAAAATTAATTTATTGGATAACATGCAATGGCAATTTAAATTTAAAAGGATAAAATCATATTTCATATATAAAATCTTATTTTACATACAAAATCATATTTTATCTTTTTATCAAATAAAATCATATTTTATCTATAAAATCCAATTTTATACATAAAATCATATTTTACTCAATATTTCCATAAGATCATATCTTATCATCAATTGTACCAAAAATAATTAATTTCAAAATTCAATTTAACGGATAAAATATTTAAATATTCCAAAAATTCAAATTTATCCAAAAATCAATTTTAAAATTTTCGGAATCGAACAATTCGATCCGACGTCTCGTGGACCAATTAAAAACAATTTTCGATCGGACCAAAAATAGAATTTTAACATATTAAAATTTAATTTAAAAATTTAAAAATTAAGTTTTCCCGCGGGCCGCCCGGGACATTCCCGGGCAGCGACGAGCGCTGCCCGGGGCAGCGACCATCGCTGCCCCCCCCCCCCCCGGGCAGCGATCCAATCGCTGCCCAGGTTTTGCCCGAAAAACAAAAATTTTATTTTTAAAATATTTATTTTGTTTCAAAAACCGAGGCTTAAAATTTTTTGTACAATCGATTAATTTAATCGCTTGATCTGAGCAACCTGGCTCTGATACCACTGCTGGAGAACGCGGCGATCAGATCAATCAGGATTGATACCCGGTGCAGCGGAAGTTTAAAAATTTTATATGAAATGATTCCATAGTGGGTATCAAAACCTTACGATTAAATTGTGTGTGTAAAAATTAAATAACAATTATAAATTTTTACCTTCAATCTCGAATCTAGAATTGGTCACCAACAGATTGCTCTGCTCTTGTTGTATATCCCTGGAACTGATGGACGAACTGTTCTTCAATCAGGTCCACGAACGGATAATTAATCCCTCTGATAGATTTCACTATAAAATCTATCAGAAGTTTCTACGAGGAGAATTAACGAATTTGATCCGTTAAACCAAACTGTAATTCAAAATTCACAGACTGGATTTTACCGAGCAGAGGGGAAAAGGGGGCGGCCACTTCAGAGAAAAATACTAGGGTTTTTCGAAAATTTGTGACCTGTTGTGTGTAATTTCTGTACTGCAATAACTTATTTATAATATAGGCCGCTAACAGCTTAGGGCCCATTAGTCATAAGTTCAAGCCCGACAAGCAAAGCCCGCATGTTCAGAAATTAATATAAAATTCATCGTGACTCCGATTGATAAACCGATTTCACCAATGTGCACAGAAACCATTTCTGCACCTTTTAAAGTCAAGATAAATTTTTCTAAATCCGAATTCAGTGATTTCCAAAAATGCCCATCCCTATGTCATTTTAGGAAATCTTACTCCTCTACTCATAATTAAGAAGTCCAACTTCTTTGTTCATTAAATTTAACTCTTTAAATTTAACTATCTCAACGGGGATCAAAAATCCATTACTCTGTGTGACCCTCAATGGTTCAGGGATACAGCTAGCCGTGGGCTCACAACTCCTTGTGACTCGGAACAACAATTTCCGACTTGCCCATCGAATCATGGTAAGAGCGCCTAGAAACATCGCCCCATGATTCCCTAGGTATCAGTGATAGTGCCTGCAATAACCAATAGATTTTGGTTAGCGTACAGTACGGTCCCTTCATCCATATATCCCGATCGAATCAACAACCATTGGTATATCGAGAGTCGTTCGAGATTCGATAACTACGCAATACATCTTGAAGATCAAATAGTGACATCGCATGTGCTACTAAGAAACCATTTCTTAAAACACATCATGTACTCTGGCCAGAGATTCGTCACACTAATATCTCCTCAGATCGCATAGGATATCCACACTCGCAAGTATGTGGTGAATCCTTGACAACAAAGCATCGACTCCTATATGTATTGTAACTGTATCCAATCCCGACACCTGATGACCCCAATAGAGTCGGTAAACGAGTCAAAGCACAGTACTAGCATATAGAGTCTCAATGATGTTTCAAGTAGTAAGGACTAATGGTGTACAACCAAAACCGCGGACTTTATCCACTCGATAAGTGATAACCACTTGGAAAGTCCGGATAGGGTAGTTCGATCATTCATCGTATGAGTATCCATTTGCATGCTTCGAACATCTCTATGTTCCTTACCAATGAAACGTGGTACTCTGCATCACAAATGCTAGTCTCAAACTCGAGCGATCCTTATCCTTATTTTCGGACGGCTCAATCGACTAGGAACAGTTTAGAATATACAGTGACAATAAGATGTGTTTCATGATAGACATCTCCATGTTCTACCACATCTTACATACACTATAGTATATTCAAGGTCTTTATCAAAACAACAATAGTATATCACAATATAACAATATGAAGAAAGATAAAGTCATTGTCATTAATAAAAGTGTAAATTATATTAAACAAAAGATTGTTTATACAAAGAGTCATCAAAGCCCTTAGCCACAAGTTGGCTCATCGGGCACCCACTCTTTCAATCGCATGTGATACTAAGAAACCATTTCTTAAAACACTTCATGTACTCTGGCCAGAGATTCGTCACACTAATATCTCCTCAGATTGCATAGGATATCCACACTCGCAAGTATATGGTGAATCCATGACAACAAAGCATCGACTCCTATATGTGTCGTAACTGTACCCAATCCCGACACCTGATGACCCCAATAGAGTCAGTAAACGAGTCAAAGTACAGTACTAGCATATAGAGTCTCAATGATGTTTCAAGTAGTAAGGACTAATGGTGTACAACCAAAACCGCGGACTTTATCCACTCGATAAGTGATAACCACTTGAAAAGTCCGGATAGGGTAGTTCGATCATTCATCGTATGAATATCCATTTGCATGCTTTGAACATCTCTATGTTCCATACCAATGAAACGTGGTACTCGGCATCGCAAATGCTAGTCTCAATCTCGAGCCATCCTTATCCTTATTAACGGACGGCTCAATCGACTAGGAACTGTTTAGAATATACAGTGACTATAAGATGTGTTTCATGATAGCCATCCCCATGTGCCACCACATCTTACATACGCTATAGTATATTCAAGGTCTTCATCTAAACATCTTATAGTATGTCACAACATAATAATATGATAAAAGATAAAGTAAATGCCATTATAAAAGTGTAAATTATATTAAACAAAAGATTGTTTATACATAGAGTCATAAAAGCCCTTAGCCATAAGTTGGCTCATCGGGCACCCACTCTTTCACCCAAGAGTGGCGACTAATCATAAATGAGAATTACCTGTGATAAGCGAAGTGTCGGGATCAGCCTCCTCAGCCTGCATCACAAACAGGCGCCCCGTCGTCTGCTTCCTCCTCGGACAGTTCTTCGAAACGTGACCCGGCTCCCCGCAGTGATAGCACCTGCCTGAACCTACCATACACTGACCGGAGTGGGGCCTCTGACATGACCTACAGACGGGCACTCCTCCAGGGTTAGGGGCAACCGCCCCCTGCTGTTGCTGCTGTCTGGGCTGGCCCTGTGGCCTCTGCTGCTGGGGCTGCTGTGGTCTAGGGGGATTTGGGCCCTTAGACGACCCAAGGTAAGATCTCTTTGTAGGCTGCTGTGAAGACTGTCCCCGAGATGGCTGCTGGAACTGCCTCTTCCTCTGATATTCGGCCTGTTTCTCTCTCCTCCCTATCTCCGACCGATACGCCCTATTCACCGCTGCCTTATACGTCGCCACATCGGCCATAAAAACATCATGCTTGATGTTGGGCCTCAAGCCATCGGTGAAGTGTCTAAGCCTCTCTCTCTCTCATCCTCGGCTATCATGGGTACAAAGTGGCACCCGCGCTCAAACTGCTTCACATACTCGGCCACAGAGTGGTCTTGATAAGTGCAATTTATGCACTTATATTTTATATGTTTTAGCTTGGCTTTTGTTGTGTTTTGAGCGATATTATGCATTTCTCTTGTTTTTTTTGTTGTTTGCAGGAATTTAAGTGTTATTCATTTTAATCGGCCAAAAGAAGTGAAAAGGAGGTGAAAAAGAGTTGAAGAACAAAGAAATAAAAGTACCCAGACTAGCGCCCCAGCGCTACAAGCCAAGCGCTCCAGTGCTACACAGAGTCTTCCGAAAGGTGAAAAGTCGAGGAAATAGCACCCCATCGCTACGTATATAGCGCTCCAGCGCTGTTGGAAGAAAATGACGGGCGCTTCAGCGCCGATGACTAGCGCTCCAGCGCTGCGCCATCCTAAAATTTGGAAAGTTTTTGATCGAGTTTAAGAAAGGATTTTAAGGCTTATTCTTGAGCATACGAGGGTTGGAGAGAGTATTTCAGAGCATGAGACGGCTATTGAGCGATTGGAAGTGCACAAGAGCTTGAGAATTCGGTACGAAGACGGAAGACGGCGGCATCCGGCGACGGAGAAGCTTCAATCTAATTCGTTCTAGTTTCTCTTTGAACTCTATTTTTCTTAGTTTATGGATTGTTGGAAAAACATGAGTTATTTTATTTTGAATTGCGTTATGAACTAATTTCTTAGTCTAGAGGTAGAAGGATCTTGACTGGAAACCATGATTGACATATTTGATTTATATATTTAAATTTCTTCGCACAGTTTAATTGTGTTTTCGTGATCTTAATACTTTCAATTTACTGGCCATAGATTGAATGATATTTTATTTAGAATCTATCACTCGATAGAGGAGATTTTGAATACGACATAGGAAAATACATCTATGGTGTTTATATTGTTTGAGAGGCATATAACTCCATAGAAGTCATTAGAAGAATTATTGTGCTATTTACCGGATTTAATAATTGAACTTTGATAGAGATATTGAGTTTGTTATTGAACACGAATTTCTGCTTGACACTCGAGAGAGGTAGTAGAAAATAATAGGGATTCTTGGCTAATAAACTAGAAGAATTAATAATTGAACAACCATTAGAAATAAATTGTGGTGGATAGTCAAGTGAAGTCGAACCTCTAGCATTCATCGCTTATTGAATTTTTCATCTCGTGAACTCGTTGTTAATTAGTTTTATTTATTGCAATTTTTAGTTATTTAAAACTCAACCCATTCTCGTAGCTCTACTACATAAGATTAAGATTTTATTAGTTGCAAATATTTAATATAATATCATTTTATTCATTCTCTGTGGGATTGACTTGGACTCATTTTCTATATTAAAACTTGACACCGTGCACTTGCGGGCACAAAATTACGCAACAAGTTTTTGGCGCCGTTGCCGGGGAGTGAATTTTATTTGATTTATATTAAATTGTGCTAATTAGTCTTAATTTTGATTTAGAGCATTTTATTTTATTTGTTGGTTCTAATTTTAATTTTTTCCTGGCTATGCAGTTTATGCGAAAAAGCCCAAGTTACGACTCACTGCTCTTTGATCCGGAAATCGAGAAAACTGCTAAAGCTTTGCGAAAAGCTAGAAGAGAAGAGTTGCAACAAATGGCTGAAGAAAGAGAAAGGGAAAGAGCTGTCAATAATGCTCAGGTGCCGATCAGAGATCACTTTCGACCGGTGATCAATACACATTATTCTGGGATTGCTCGGCAGAACATCACGACGAATAACTTTGAATTGAAGCCAGCTCTGATTAATATGGTGCAGCAGAATCAGTTTAGGGGTGCAGCTACTGAAGATCCAAATCTGCATCTGCGTACTTTTCTGGAGATTGCTGACACAGTAAAGATTCATGGTGTTACTGAGGACACCATCAAACTACGATTGTTCCCGTTCTCTCTTAGGGACAATGCTCGTAGTTGGTTGCAATCCCTACCTCTTGGGAGTATTACTACATGGGATGATATGGCTTCCAAATTTCTGGCTAAGTATTTCCCGCCTGCTAAGTCGGCTAAGTTGAAAATAGAGATTACTACATTCAAACAGCAAGATTTTGAGCAGTTGTATGAAGCCTGGGAGCGGTACAAGGAGTTGCTTAGAAAGTGTCCAAACCATAATTTTCCGGGAACAAATTGAATTATTCTACAATGGTTTGAATGGGCCAACTCGTATTTTTGTGGATGCTGCAGCTGGAGGTTCGATATTTTCTAAATTTCCTGAACAGGCTTATGAGATGCTTGAGCAAATGACTGTTAACAGTTATCAGTGGCCGAGTGAGAGATCTGCAATAAGGAAGCCTGCTGCTGGAATTCATGAGGTGGATGCATTCACTGCTTTGACTGCTCAGATGGCTACTATTTCTACACAGTTAGCTGCACTGACCAAAGGGAATCAAAGTTCTACTGAGACAGCATCACTGGCGACTGCCGTAAATTCTGCTGATGGATTTGAGAGTGTGGAGCAAGCTCAATATGTGAACAACAGGAATTACAACAATTATCGAGGTAATCCTGTACCCAATCAGTATCATCCTAGTTTGCGTAATCATGAGAATTTTTCTTATGCAAACAATAATATTGTGTTGAATCCTCCACTGGGGTTCAATACTCAGAATGGTGAGGGTAAGGCATCGTTGGAAGATTTGGTGGGTAATTTTATTGCAAAATCATCCACAAGATTTAAGAGGAATGAAAATAGGCTTGACAGTATGGAGACACACTTGACCAATGTGAGCGCTTCTATGAAAAATCATGAAACACAAATTGGTCAACTGGCTAATGCATTGAATAATCAGCAGAGAGGTGTGTTTCCTAGAAATACTGAGGTTAATCCTAGGGAGCAATGTAAGGTTGTTACTCTTAGAAGTGGTAAAGAAATTTGAACTGATAATCCAAAGGCAGTGGATGATGAGGAAGTTGAAGAGATTGTGGTGGAGTCCGAAAATTCTGATAGCAAAAATTCCAGCAAGTCTGCAGTTGTTCCTGAGAAACCGCTTATGCCAGAAGCTGTTCTACCATATCCTCAGCGGTTCAAGAAGAAAGCGTTGGATGAGAAGTTTTCTAAGTTTCTTGACATCTTCAAGAAAATTCATATTAATATTCCATTCGCTGATGCTTTGGAGCAGATGCCACACTATGCTAAATTCATGAAGGATGTGATGGCGAGGAAGAGAAAGCTTGAAGAGTTTGAAATAGTGAAGTTGACAGAGGAGTGCAGCGCCATCTTACAAAAGAAATTGCCACAGAAACTGAAAGACCCAGGGAGTTTCACTATTCCTTGTATTATTGGTGGTGCGACTGTTAATAGGGCATTATGTGATTTATGTGCAAGTATTAATTTAATGCCTTTGTCTATTTTCAGGTCTTTGGAGCTTGGCGAGGTGAAACCAACCACGATTACTCTGCAATTGGCTGATCGTTCTCTTACTTATCCTAGAGGAGTTGTGGAAGATGTACTGGTAAAAGTAGATAAGTTTATTTTTCCTGCTGACTTTGTAGTGCTTGATATGGAAGAAGATCAAGATGTCCCTCTAATTTGGGTAGACCATTCTTGGCGACTGGCAGAGCGTTAATTGATGTGCAGGAGGGTGAACTAACTCTACGAGTTGGTGGTGATGCTGTCACTTTCAATATCTATAAAACCATGAAATACCAAGATGAGGTACATTCTTGTAATCGCATTGATTTATCTAATTCTTATGATAATAATTTTTGTGCAGGATTGGAATTGGAGGACGTTTTGGCGAGGTGCTTAATTAATTCCACAACCCAATTTGATGGGGATGATTGGGAACTTAGAGAGCAATTTCTCGCTCTTGAAAGTTTGCCAAAGGAAAAAGATGGCCAAGAAAAAATTGAATCATTGTCTTCGGAAGTCGAAAAAGAGGTATCAGTTTCTACTCCTGAATTGAAAGAACTGCCTGGTCATTTATGTTATGCATTTTTGGGAGAAAATTCGACTAACCCGGTAATTATTTCATCTTCTCTTACTCATGATGAAAAAGATAAATTATCAAGGGAATTAGTCCCAATATTTGCATGCATAAGATTTTAATGGAGGAGTCATATAATCCCTATGTTGATCATCAAAGGAGGTTAAATCCTGCGATGAAAGAAGTGGTAAAAGCTGAGGTGTTGAAATTATTGAATGCTGGTATTATTTATGCTATTTCTGACAGTTCTTGGGTGTCGCCAGTACAGGTTGTGCCAAAAAAGGGAGGTATGACTGTAGTTAAAAATAAGAAAAACGAGTTGATTTCGACTCGTACTGTTACTGGTTGGGGAGTTTGCATTGATTATAGAAGGTTGAATAAGGCTACTAGAAAATATCATTTTCCTCTTCCTTTTATTGATCAGAAGCTTGACAGGTTGGCAGGTTATAAACATTACTGTTTTTTAGATGGCTATTCTGGCTACAATCAAATTGCTATAGCGCTAGAGGATCAAGAGAAAACAACTTTCACATGTCCCTATGGTACTTATGCTTTTAGGAGAATGCCATTTGGTTTGTGTAATGCACCGGCTACTTTTCAGCGGTGCATGATGGCAATTTTTTCTGACATGGTGGAAGAAGTCATGGAAATTTTTATGGATGATTTTTCTGTGTTTGGGTCTTCGTTTGATCATTGTTTGCACAATTTGACCCTTGTTTTGCAGCGTTGTCAAGAGAAAAATCTAGTGCTTAACTGGGAAAAATGCCACTTCATGGTGCAAGAAGGCATCGTACTTGGGCATAAAGTGTCATCTAATGGGCTTGAGGTGGATCGAGAAAAAGTGGTTGCGATTGAAAAGCTTCCACCGCCAAATAATATGAAAGTTATTAGAAGTTTCTTAGGACACGCCGGGTTTTATCGTTGCTTTATTAGAGATTTTTCTAAAATTACTAAGCATTTATGTAATTTGTTAGAAAAAGATACATCATTTATTTTTGATAATGCGTGTTCGCAGGCGTTCACGAAAATCAAGGAGGCACTAATTTCTGCGCCTATTATGATTGTGCCTGACTGGAAGGAGCCGTTTGAAGTAATGTGTGATGCCAGCGATTATGCTGTAGGAGCAGTTTTGGGACAACGAAAAGATAAGATGTTTCGGGCGATTTACCACGCCAGCGGCACTCTTGACGGAGCACAACAAAATTACACCACTACTGAAAAAGAGATGTTGGCTGTGGTGTTCTCCTTCGACAAATTCAGGTCGTATCTCATAGGCTCAAAAGTAATTGTTTATACTGACCATGCAGCTATTCGTTATCTCTTTGCCAAGAAGGATGCCAAGCCAAGATTGATTCGGTGGATACTCTTACTACAAGAGTTTGATTTCGAAATTAGAGACAAGAAATGAAGTGAAAATTTAGTAGCGGATCATCTGTCTCGCTTGGAGTTGGAAGAAAAGTTGAACATGAACTCATTAAGGAGCAATTTCCTGATGAGCATCTTTTTGAGGTAAATTCTAAACTTCCTTGGTTTGCAGATTTTGCTAATTTTATTTCATGTGGTGTTATGCCTCCAGATCTCAATCATCACCAAAGGAAGAAATTCTTTCATGATGTCAAGTTTTATCTGTGGGATGATCCGTTTGTGTACAAGAAGTGTTCGGACCAAGTGATAAGGAGATGCGTGGATGAAGCTGAAGCAAAAGAGATTTTGGAACAATGTCATTCTGCACCGTATGGTGGTCACTTTGGAGCCACACGGACAGCCGCCAAGGTACTTCAGTCTGGTTTTTATTGGCCAAATTTATTCAAAGACAGTTATACCTTGGTAAAATCATGTGATAGATGTCAAAGGATGGGGAATATATCTAGGAATCATGAATTACCTCTCACAAATATTTTAGAGGTCGAATTATTTGATGTGTGGGGTATTGATTTTATGGGACCATTTCCTATATCCTTTGGGCAATCGTATATTTTATTGGCTGTTGATTATGTTTCGAAATTGGTGGAAGCAATCGCCACCTCCACTAATGATGCTCGTGTAGTGGTGCAGTTTGTGCAGAAAAATATTTTCACGAGGTTTGGAACACCAAGGGCCATTATCAGTGATGAAGGTATGCATTTTTGCAATAAAATCTTTAATTAATTACTGAAAAAATATGGTGTTAGGCATAAAGTGGCATGTGCATATCATCCACAAACAAATGGGCAAGCTGAAATATCCAACCGGGAAATGAAGCAAATTCAGGAAAAGACTATCAACACGAACCGGAAGGATTGGGAAGTTAAGTTGGATGATGCACTATGGGCATACCGGACCGCGTTCAAAACTCCTATTGGCATGTCTCCATACAGGTTGGTCTTTGGTAAAGCATTCCATCTGCCAGTGGAGTTAGAGCATCGAGCATATTGGGCGGTGAAAAAGTTAAATTTTGATATGAAAGCTGCTGGAGAAGAGCGATTGTTGCAGTTGCATGAGATTGAGGAGTTTCGTAATCATTCTTACGAAAATGCCAAGATCTACAAAGAACAAACCAAAAAGTGGCATGACAAAATATTACTGAAGAGAGAGTTCGAGCCTGGACAACATGTATTATTATTTAAATCTCGTCTCCGCTTATTTCCAGGTAAGTTGAAATCAAGATGGTCTGGTCCGTTCACCGTGGTGAAAGTGCATTCCTATGGCGCCATTGAACTGAGCTGTCAAGATGGTCAGACATTCCAAGTCAATGGGCAGAGGTTGAAACATTATTTTGGCAATGAAGTGCGGAACATAGAGAAAGTTGCTTTGATAGACCCTGCATAAACACTCCAGAAAAGTCGGGCTGGCGACGTTAAACCAAGTGCTCTTTGGGAGGCAACCCAAATTTTTTTTTAAATTTTGTTTTATTTTATTTTATTTTTTTTTTAGTTACTTTTATTGAATTTCAGTTATTTTACTAATTTTTGTCCTAATTCGGAGTTTTATTGCAGGTTCTTTTCTTCACAAAAAATCACATTTTGGAGTATGAAATTGAGAATATAGCGCTCCAGCGCTCTCCATACGGCGCTCCAGCGCTGTTCTTACGTTGGAATTTATTATGCAAGTCGAGGATATAGCGCTCCAGCGCTATCTTTCAGGTGCTCCAGCGCTAGTATTTGATTCCAAAGACAAAGGTTTAGCGCTCCAGCGCTCTTCATATAGTGCTCCAGCGTTGTTCTGCATCATCAAAGTCGAAAGTTTAGCGCTCCAGCACTACGTCTTTTGCGCTCCAGCGCTTTGTCTGAAAAACATCGGGCACTCCAGAGCCACTTATATAGCGCTCCAGCGCTATCGCGAAATTTCTGAAAAATAAAAGGGGATCTCAGAATTCATTCAGTCATAATCCTTCATATTTCCTAGCCTTGTTCGCCGCCTCCACGAAATCCGCCCCTGCAATTTGAAAAAAATCCCACCTGAAAATCTCGGCTACACCATACATCGCACAAATTCATCCTTTCCTCGTATCTTGTTCGAATTTTCGTCATCCGGGTTTCAATATTTTTGCAGCTAGGGATTTCGAGGAAAGGGGCGTCGATCTCTATTCTTTCTGTCGAATAAGTGAGCTTCGAATTCACTGAGGGGCGAAGCCGAGTTGTTCTATATCTTGTCAAACTTTATCTATTCCGCCGGACTCGACACCAGCCGAGGTTAATTGAACATTTTGGGGCTTGAAAAATTCGGCCGATTTCTTATATTGGAAGGGCTCCGTGCTGTGTATTATTTACATGTTTATGGTGATTTTAGAATTGATCATCCGAAATTGTTGTGAGAAATTCGTACATTGATTGGAATTTGATCATTAGGTGGTGCATAATATTTGCTTATTTGTTATTGGAGGGGCCGATTTCTGTGACATTGTTGTTCTGCTGAATATTTGCGATTTGTGCGGTTATATCGGGTTGGTAGACTTGTTATTGTTGGTTGTGCGGCGTGGTAAATTGTTTAGAAGGGTTGGAGATTAAGCGGCATAGTGGGCGGTGGTGTACTGTTGTGTTGAATTATTGCTTGGTTCAATTGAGATTGCGCTATTGTAATGGCTCCGAGAAAGAAACAAAAGCAGGGTGCATCTTCGTCCGGTACTTTCGATGCCCATCGGTTTTGGGATGAAGAGGCCGCCAAGAATTATCCTCTCATGGTGAGCAAGAGCATGGTTAGAGAAAGAGGGTTTGATCCTAATTCTCCTCTACCTTTGTGGGATGTGCGACAAGAAGCTCATGCGCGAAGATGGACGAATTTTGTCCAACATCCCGGTGATGCTGTGATTTCTTTAGTCCGGGAATTTTATGCCAATCTAAAATGCAAGCATGAGCAATACCATGTTGTAGTGCGAGGTCAGCGAGTGGCATTTGATGGGCACACCATTAATACCCTCTATGGTATGCCATCTATAGATGAGGATGAGTATTCGGCATTCAAGGCGAGTGATGTGTACTATGATGAGATTATTGCCACTCTTTGTGAAGAAGGGGCACAATGGAAGATGAAGAATGAAGCCGTGGTACATTTTCCTTCCGGGAAAATGAAGCAAGACGCAAGGTCTTGGTTTTTTCTGATAGCTGCTCGTGTGCTGCCCACTGGCCACACTTCTGAGGTGACAGTGAAACGGGCTGTGCTGACTTACAGTATTGTCACAGGAAAGACGATGAACTTGGGAAACATCATTCAGGATTCCATTATTTCGGCGGTTAAGGGCACCATGACTGGTGGATTGCCGCACCCTGCTCTGATCACCGCGCTTTGTGCCCATGCTAGAGTTACATGGGGTGCAGATGAAGAGCTTTTTAAGGTTCAAGGACCTATTACTGGGACTACACGAGAGAATATACCACCCCCTCCGCGAGCAACAGCGCCTCGAGATCGCCCGACGAGTAGCAGCCAGCCACCACCACTACCACTTACTGGAGCGTATGAGCATTTTGATGAGCGATTGACGCGAGTGGAGCAGCGGCTAGACCTTCATTGTCGTCGGACTGATATTTTCATGGATTATATGGTGGATTTCACGACGACTCTAGACCAGCGCTTTCCTGGCTCCAGTGAGGATCCGCAGTTTCCCCCACCTCCTACGTGGCAACCCCAGGATGATGACATGGGCAATGACCACTGATGGTCGTCGCCATAGGTACGTGTCTTCCATTGTTCTTTTATCGATTCATTGTACATTAGGGACAATGCACGAATCTAAGTTTGGGGGGGTCTTGAACTGTTATGTTGGTTGTGATTTGGATGTAAAATGTTTGATGTTTATGTGGTTGTTGAATTGTTGGGTTGGTGAAAGTGGTTGAGTTGAAACGTAGTATGAAATTTGGATAGTTGTTGTTGCATGCTGAATCAGTCACTAGTTCCTGCATCTGTGTTTTTAGTTTTCTCGTGCGTATTATGTTTTTGCTTGTTTTGTTTTGTGTCAGTTTTATTGTTCAGTTGTTCGTTTTATTTTAATTTTCTCTGTGTTCGTTTGTATGGTTTTTTATTTGAGAAAACAAAAACAAAAATGTGAAAATGAGAAAAGAAAAAGAAAAATGGCCTATGACGATGAAGTTGAAAAAAAAAATGAAAATATAATCTAGTGTTGGCGACATTGGATCTTGAGTTCTCACTTTTTCTGCACTATAGCCTTGACTGTCGATACTCCTGATAAGTAGAGAAAATTGTGTGGATTTTGTGAGAAGATTAGCTGATTTGATTCTTAACTTTGGTGATACATACTCGAAACTGAGATAGATTTGTACAAACAGAGAAATGATTTAGGCAACTTTGTTTTTGAGCCTGCAAGCCTTGGATTTGTTAGTCTTTCATTTGTAGCCTTGCGAAAAAAAGAAAAATCCAAAACTGAAAGAAGGCCGAAAATTAAAAAAAAAAAAAAAACCAATTGTATGAAAAAGAAAAGATAGAAAAAGATGGAGAAAGTATGTAGTGACCCTTAACCGGATCACCTACTAAACAGAACTTAGGCATGCAATTAACTTAATTAAACAGATATCAGAATAAAACTGCGGAATCCAAAAACATTATACAATCCCAAGTATAGGAATCTGTAATTATCCAATATTATACAACCAAATCGAATAGCTGTATAAACCCAAACAACAGTAATAAAACCTAGACGAAGCTCCAGCTAGCCAACCACTGACTAGCCCCTCCTGGATCCACCCTCCTCGTCCAATCGCAAACCTGCCCCATGGAATAGGGTGTCCAGAAAATACCGAGTACGAGACGTGAGCATAAAACGCTCAGTGCGAGAGTATGAGTATACATGCATGCAAAGTGAACTCCCTATAGACTCGAAGTCAAGGATCAGATAACAGAGACAGACCGGGCCCTGGTATGTAGCACGCTGTGCCGTCGCTTCAGGAGGTGGCTCCCATACCGAGATAACCGTGGAAACGCCGGACCCAAATCGATGGAAGTCCATCCACTAACAGGATAGGGTACAACCCTACTAACAGACATCTCGAAGGAGATACAGCAAGATGCAAATGAATGCAGCATAATATCATGGCATATAAATCATGCGGTCACATAATACATGCATACTCAGTCAGGATATCTCGAACAGTACTTTCGTACCTCAAAACAGTGCAAGCTCTACCAACTCTAGGTCCACGCCTATAGTCTGCTCTACACTGCCAAATGATACTACTATCATTAAAGTGCTCTAAAAGCCTTAACTAAGCTATTGCATACTCCTAAATATTTATAGGAAGCAAAAGCTATACCTTCGTCCGTCGTTAGCCCTTTGATGTCGATGCCTCCAGAACTTGGGCACAACTCCGCTATGACTACCGAACGCCTCTCCGACCTCCGGACCAAGCCTAAGAAGACTAGAACAGCTCCAAAAGGACTAGAAAGGAAAGGAGAACTCGGAATTGGCAAATGAAAGTGAAGTCTCGGCCTTCTATTTATAGACAACGATCGGAACTTCCGATCCTTGATCGGAACGTCCGAACCTCGATCGGAACGTCCGATCCTGCCATCGGAGCTTTCGAAGATCCTGATCTGCCACGTGTCAAAATATCACTTGATGACTCCGGATAGGGGTGATCGGAGCTTCCGGTCCTGATCGGAGCTTCCGATCCAACCACACGTCATGCCTGACGTAATATCGATCGGTGCCTCCGATCGCTCATCGGAGCTTCCGATCCTGTTCGGAGCTTCCGATCGTGCCTTCGGAGCTTCCGATCCGTCCAATACCCAATTCAATTAATTAGCATTAATCCTTTAATTACTCAATTAGGGCACGGGCTACTACATTCTCCCCCACTTAAGATATTTCGTCCTCGAAATCAGATCTTAAGTACCGAATGCAAATACAGAAATCAGAAACATTCTTTTATTCAAATCAAACGTTTACAGAGTTTGCAACTGAATACAACTTAAAGAATGAAATCAAAACAACTCAGGATGGTCTTTACGCATCCTGTCCTCAAGCTCCCAAGTAGCTTCCTCAGTGCCTCGGCGCTGCCACTGAACTAAAACCAAAGGAATGACTTTGTTCCGTAAAACCTTATCCTTATAATCAAGGATGCGAAGAGGTTTCTCAACATAAGTAAAATCCTTGTCTACCTGAACCTCAGATCGCTGCAGAATATGAGATTCATCCGCCACATATCGTCGCAACAGAGATACGTGGAACACGTCGTGAATGCTGGATAGATGCGGTGGCAAAGCTAGTCGATAAGCCAAATCGCCAATGCTCTCCAAGACCTCAAACGGACCGATAAATCTGGGAGACAACTTGCCCTTAAGGCCAAATCTGAGAATCTTGCGGAAAGGTGACACTCTCAGAAACACTTTCTCCCCGACCTCGAACTGCAAAGGCCTACGCTTGATATTAGCATAACTGGCCTGACGATCCTGTGCAGTCTTAATCCGTTTCTTGATCTGATCAACAATGTCTATCGCCTGCTGGATAAACACCGGTCCTTCAGCCTGTCTCTCCCCCACTTCTTCCCAGAGGAGTGGAGTACGACAACGTCGCCCATACAACGCTTCAAAAGGTGCCATCCCAATACTAGTGTGATAGCTGTTGTTGTAAGCGAACTCGATCAACGGCAAATGATCCTGCCAGGCTGAACCAAAATCCATGACGCACGCTCTAAGCATATCTTCTAACGTACGGATAGTGCGCTCTGACTGACCATCAGTCTCCGGATGATAGGCTGTACTCAAACTGAGAGTAGTACCTATCGCACACTGAACACTCCCCCAGAATCTAGAAGTAAACCTGGGGTCCCGATCGCTGACAATGCTCACAGGCACTCCATGAAGTCGAACGATCTCCTGAATGTACATCCGTGCCATGCGATCCACAGAGTACTCTCGGCTATAGGAAATGAAATGCGCTGACTTGGTGAGTCGGTCCACCACCACCCAGATAGCATCACAGTTCCTCGGAGATACCGGCAAATGGGTCACAAAGTCCATAGTGATAAACTCCCATTTCCATTCAGGAATAGGCAGACTGTGAAGCAATCCTCCAGGTCGTCGGTGCTCTGCCTTGACCTGTTGACACACCAAACATCTCGAAACAAACTGATAAACACTGCGTTTCATTCCCTTCCACCAGAAACGAGTACATAGATCCTTGTACATCTTGTTGCTCCCAGGATGAATACTCAACTTAGTGCGATGTGCCTGAGATAAAATCTCCTCTCGCAACTCTTCATCCTGTGGAATCACAAGCCTACCAGACAAACACAGAAAGCCATCTGACTGATAATGAAATCCAGACGAGCTACCCTCGTTAGCTAGACGAGCTAAACGCTGGGTCTTTGAATCAGACATCTGAGCATCTCGGATCCGCGAATACAAGGCTGGCTCAGATAATATCGCAAACATCTGGATACTCTGCATACCTTTCTTATGCTTGAAGGTAAAACCTGAAGTACAACAGTCACAGATCGCACTAGACATCGAACAAGTCTGAAGTGCGGATAGTCGCACCTTGCGACTCAAAGCATCAGCGGTGAGATTAGCAGCTCCCGGATGGTACTTAATCTCGCAATCATAGTCCTTAAGCAAGTCCATCCAACGTCTCTGTCTCATGTTCAATTCTGCCTGAGTGAACAAATACTTGAGACTCTTATGGTCGGTGAAGATCTCAAATTTCTCGCCATAAAGATAATGACGCCAGATCTTCAAAGCGAACACAATGGCTTGAAAGAGTAGGTGCCCGGTGAGCCAACTTGTGGCTAAGGGCTTTGATGACTCTTTGTATAAACAATCTTTTGTTTAATATAATTTACACTTTTATTAATGGCAATGACTTTATCTTTCTTCATATTGTAATATTGTGATATACTATTGTTGTTTTGATAAAGACCTTGAATATACTATAGTGTATGTAAGATGTGGTAGAACATGGGGATGTCTATCATGAAACACATCTTATAGTCACTGTATATTCTAAACTGTTCCTAGTCGATTGAGCCGTCCGATAATAAGGATAAGGATCGCTCGAGCTTGAGACTAGCATTTGCGATGCAGAGTACCACGTTTCATTGGTAAGGAACATAGAGATGTTCGAAGCATGCAAATAGATATTCATATGATGAATGATCGAACTACCCTATCCGGACTTTCCAAGTGGTTATCACTTATCGAGTGGATATAGTCCGCGGTTTTGGTTGTACACCATTAGTCCTTACTACTTGAGACATCATTGAGACTCTATATGCTAGTACTGTGCTTTGACTCGTTTACCGACTCTATTGGGGTCATCAGGTGTCGGGATTGGGTACAGTTACAACACATATAGGAGTCGATTCTTTGTTGTCAAGGATTCACCACATACTTGCGAGTGTGGATATCCTATGCGATCTGAGGAGATATTAGTGTGACGAATCTCTGGCCAGAGTACATGATGTGATTTAAGAAATGTTTTCTTAGTAGCACATGCGATGTCACTATTTGATCTTCAAGATGCATTGCATAGTTATCAAATCTCGAGCGACTCTCGATATACCAATGGTTGTTGATTCGATCGGGATATATGGATGAAGGGACCGTACTGTACGCTAACCAAAATCTACTGGTTCTTGTAGGCACTATCAGTGATACCTAGGGAATCATGGGGCGATGTTGCTAGGCGCTCATACCATGATTCGATGGGCAAGTCGGAAATTGTTGTTCCGAGTCACAAGGAGTTGTGAGCCCACGGCTAGCTGTATCCCTGAACCATTGAGGGTCACACAGTGTAATGGATTTTTAATCCCCGTTGAGATAGTTAAATTTAAAGAGTTAAATTTAATGAACGAAGAAGTTGGACTTCTTATTTAAGAGTAGAGGAGTAAGATTTCCTAAAATGACATAGGGATGGCCATTTTTGGAAATCACTGAATTCGGATTCAGAAAAATTTATCTTGACTTTAAAAGGTGCAGAAATGGTTTTTGTGCACATTGGTGAAATCGGTTTATCAATCGGAGTCACGATGAATTTTATATTAATTTCTGAACATGCGGGCTTTGCTTGTAGGGCTTGAACTTATGACTAATGGGCCCTAAGCTGTTAGTGGCCTGCATTATAAATAAGTTATTGCAGTACAGAAATTACACACAATAGGTCACAATTTTCGAAAACCCTAAGTATTTTTCTAAAAGGTGGCCGCCCCCCTCCCTCTCTCTGTCAGAAAAATCCAGCCTGTGATTTTGAATTACAGTCTGGTTTAACGAATCAAATTCGTTAATCTCTTCGTAGAAAACTTCTGATAGATTTTCTAGTGCAATCTATTTGAGGGATTAAATCTCTATTCGTGGACCTGATTGAAGAACAGTTCATCCATCGGTTCCAGGGAGATACAACAAGAGCAGAGAAATCTGTTGGTGTCCAAAATCTCGATACGAGATTAAAGGTAAAAATTTTATAATTGTTATTTAAATTTTTACACACACATATTTAATCGTAGAGATTTGATACCCAATATGGAATCGTTCCATATAATAAATAATTTTAAACTTCCGCTGCACCGGGTATCAATCTTGTTTGATCTGAAAGCCGCGTTCTCTAACAGTGGTATCAGAGCCAGGTTGCTCAGATCAAGCGATTAAATTAATCGATTGTACAAAAATTTTTTAGGCCTCGGTTTTTGAAACAAAATAAATATTTTAAAATAAAAATATTTTTTCGGGCAAAAACCCGGGCAGCGATTGGATCGCTGCCCGGGAGGGGCAGCGATGGTCGCTGCCCCGGGCAGCGCACGGCGCTGCCCTGCGCAGCGCTGGGCGCTGCACAGGGCGGCGCACGTCGCTGCCCATGGGCAGCGATGTGATCGCTGCCCAGGGCAGCGATCGTCGCTGCCCGGCCCGGGAACGTCCCGCGCCGCCCGCGGGAAAAATTATTTTTAATTTTTTAAATTAGATTTTAATATGTTAAAATTCTATTTTTGGTCCGATCGAAAATTGTTTTGATTGGTCCACGAGGCGTCGGATCGAATTGTTCGAGTCCGAAAATTTTAAAATTGATTTTTGGATAAATTTGAATTTTTGGAAAATTTTAATATTTTATCCTTTAATTGAATTTTGAAATTAATTAATTTTTGGTACAATTGATGATAAGATATGATCTTATGGATATATTGAGTAAAATATGATTTTATGTATAAAATTGGATTTTATAGATAAAATATGATTTTATTTGATAAAAAGATAAAATATGATTTTATATGTAAAATAAGATTTTATGTATGAGATATGATTTTATCTTTTTAAATTTAAATTGCCATTGCATGTTATCCAATAAATTAATTTTGAATTAAATGTTATTGGATAAGGATGATCGATTGCCATGACCAATTTTGTAGGTGTATGTTAGGAATTTACATTTGTTTTATTGTTGTTGGTTTTATTAATGGGCCTGGTTTATGGCCCAATATGAATGTCATATGTAATAAAAGTGGGCTTGGTTTATGGCCCGTTCCCACCCCTTAAAAATGTATCCCCTACTTGTCATTGTTATTTATTGTAAATACATTAGATTTAGTGGGAGATCAAGATTTGAAGATGGAGGTGGGGCCCAGCAGACAATAAAGACAGAAGAAATGTAAATTGGAAGCAAATGTAATAGGATTGCATTGCATACTGCATATTACCTAGGATTGGACTAAGACTCGTGATTGGCAACCACGGGTCGATTAGAAATGGAATCGATCATCCTATATAATATGTGATATTATAGTTGTATGCATGTTTTATACAAAATTGTGTGAATCCGACAAGCATACAAAAATTATAAAAATGATGAGACAAATTTTCATAATTAAAAATCCCTCATTTTAAATATGATTTAAAATTGATATCAAGATAAATAAAGGAAATTTAAATTTGTTTAAATGTTCCTACCTTCCATCAACGATCAATGTATGAGATGCTACCCGCGGATACGGTCCGGCTCATATTATTGGGGGGCCCGTTCGTCGGAAAGCTGTACATTGGATCGACACATGTTGTAAGTTGGGTGGAACTCCCATGGGATCGGCTCATATTATTGGGGGATCCACATGGCGACCGTCCATCACAACTTAATATTGATGGGTCATCTTGACATGTCACAATAAACGGCGTCATATTATTGGGCCCTTATTGGACATGAGGTAAAAACGTGGAGGTTGCTTTGGAAGCAATTGGGCTCTACCTTTTGAAAATTATGGTTGGCTGATATTATTCGGGACTATAAGTTTGTCAATTGGACTCCATGTTCTCACTAAGGAAAACAGTTTACCGTTTTCACTAGAGGGTAGTGAAATCGTTAAAATAGTAGGAGTGAGATTCATAAAATAAATCTCGCCTATTTTATGTCTTAGTAAATTGCTTAAACAATCACTGATATTTGTCTGTTTCTTTTCAGTATTTCATAAAATGAATTCGCGTAATCCACTTTTCTCGATCCTCGAACAAAATAAGTTGACTGGCGCAAACTATACGGAATGGTTCCGTAAGTTGAAGATTGTCTTGACTTCGGAGAAGATGCTCTACGTGTTAGAGAAATCTCCTCCAAAGGAAGCACCAGCTGACGTAAGTCCGGAGGAGTTAGCCAAGCTTGATACATGGTGGGACCATGATATCAAGACCAAATGCTATATGCAAGCCTCGATGTCTGATGAACTCCAGAGGCAATTTGAGGACACCGTGAATGCTGCTGACATTCACGTTCAACTCAAGGAACTTTTTGGGGCTCAATCGAGGGCTGAAAGGTTCGCTACTGTAAAGGAGCTAATGACGTGTCGCATGCGTGAAGGGACTTCGGTCCGTGATCATGGGGTACGAGTGATTTGGCTCATACAGAAGTTGGTAACCCTTGATTTGGTGTTGGAGCATGAACTCAACGTGGACTTACTACTTCTGTCTCTTCCTTCTTCGTTTGACGGATTTGTGATAAATTTCAATATGAACAAGATAGAGGCCTCCCTTGAAGAGATGGTCAATATGCTTGTGACATATGAATCCACATTAAAGAAGGATAAACCGGCTTTCTTGGTGGGCTCCTCTTCTTCTGCAAAGAAGGGGCCAAGTACGAAGGGTAAGAAACGTTCTGCCCCACCCAAGAAAATCGAACCCGAGAAGAAGTACAAGACAAAGGCTTCAAACATGGAAAAATCCAAGGATGTTTGCCATTACTGCAAGAAGCCCGGTCATTGGAAGCGTAACTGCAAGGAATATCTAGAGCAGTTGCGAACTGCGAAGGGTATGTTCTATATTGAAATAAATGTTTCACTTAATACTACTTCTTGGGTATTGGATACCGGATGTGGATCTCACATTTGCAATGATTTGCAGGTGATGACAAGAAGTCGCAGGCTTAGGATGGGTGAGACCCAGCTGAGGCTCGGAAATGGTTCCAGAGTTGAAGCAAAAGCCGTGGGAGATGTTTATTTAATTTTGCAGAACGGTTTTAAGTTACTTTTAAGAGATGTTTTATTTGTTCCGGATTTAATTAAAAACATTATTTCTGTTTCTATGCTTGATAGAGATGGTTATTCTTGCAATTTTGTGAATGGGATTTGCAATATTTACAAGAATGAATGTTTAATTGGAAATGGACAACTTGAAAACGATCTATACAACTTAAAACTAAAAGACGTTCCAATAAATTATGTTGATAAACCGGCAACAACAAACAAAAGGAAAATCGATAGCCAAAACCCGGCAAACCTTTGGCACGCTAGGCTAGGTCATATTTCCTCAAGGAGGATGAACAAGCTAGTGGGAGAGGGCATGTTTGATATGTCTGATATTAACTCTCTACCTACTTGTGAATCCTGCCTAAAAGGAAAAATGACTAAATCTCCTTTTAAGGGGAAACCTGAGCGTAGTCAAAATCTGTTGGATTTGATCCATACAGATGTTTGTGGTCCATTTAGAGTTGGGACTCAATATGGCCACACCTACTTCATTACCTTTACTGATGATTATTCAAGGTATGGGTATTTATATTTAATGAAATATAAATCTGAAGCATTTGAAAAGTTCAAAGAATTCAAGGCTGAAGTAGAAAACAAGCTAGGTAAAAGTATTAAAGCACTTCGATCGGATCGAGGTGGAGAATACTTGAGTACCGAGTTTTTGGACTATCTGAAAGAGAATGGGATTCTCTCTCAGTGGACTCCTCCTATGACACCACAACTGAATGGTGTATCGGAGCGTCGTAATCGAACTTTGTTGGACATGGTTCGATCCATGATGAGCTTCACTGAGCTTCCACCTTCGTTTTGGGCTATGCGCTTGAAACGGCGGTATTGTTGTTGAACAATGTCCACACTAAAGCAGTGGACAAAACACCATACGAGTTATGGAATGGCAAAGCTCCTAAGTATTCATACTTGAGGATTTGGGAATGTCCTGCTTACGTGAAGCGGACAGTGGGAGATAAGTTGGATAGTAGATCCAGCTTATGTTATTTTGTAGGGTATCCGAAGAATTCAATCGGATATTATTTCTATTATCCTGCTGAAACAAAGGTGTTTGTTTCAAGGAATGCCACCTTCTTGGAGAAGGAGTTCTTATTGGATAAGAAAGGCGAGATGATGGAACTCGAAGAAATTCGAGAAGAACCCGAAATACAAAATAACGATCCTACACCTCAGGAACCATTGCTGGACACGCCTGCACCTAGAAGATCCGAGAGGACTTCTAGACCTCCTATTCGATATGGTCTTCTTCTTGAAGGGGATCAAGATGAACCCGATGTTGGATGTGATCCAAGAAACTTCAAGGAAGCAATTTCTGATGTGGATTCAAATTTATGGCTTGAAGCTATGCAGTCGGAAATAGATTCGATGCATACAAACCAAGTTTGGTCTTTAGTAGATCCTCCCGATGGAATTGTTCCAATAGGGTGTAAATGGATCTACAAGAGAAAGCTTGGGCCTGATGGTAAGGTATTGACCTACAAGGCGCGATTGGTGGCAAAAGGTTATACTCAAAGACAAGGAGTTGACTATGATGAAACCTTTTCACCAGTTGCAATGTTCAAGTCCATAAGAATCCTTATTGCAATAGCTGCATGGTATGACTATGAGATATGGCAAATGGATGTGAAGACTGCTTTTCTTAATGGAGACATTAAGGAAGAAATCTATATGAAGCAGCCTGAGGGGTTCAAATCCATGGGAAGCGAGCATAAGATATGCAAGCTTCAAAGATCAATTTATGGTCTAAAACAAGCATCAAGAAGTTGGAACCAAAAATTTGATGAAACAATAAAAGATTTTGGTTTCATCAAGAATCCGGAGGAACCATGCGTGTACAAGAAAGTAGTTAAGGATGCTGTGACATTCTTAGTACTTTATGTTGATGACATCCTACTCATTGGAAATGATGTAGGGATGTTGCAGTCAACAAAGATATGGTTATCAGGTAGATTCTCGATGAAGGATTTGGGTGAGGCATCCTATATTCTTGGGATACAGATCTATAGAGATAGATCTAAGAGAATGATAGGACTCACTCAATCAACCTACATCGACACCATATTGAAACGGTTTTCAATGGATGGGTCCAAGAGAGGACATCTACCCATGTGTCATGGAGTTTCTCTATCCAAGTCTATGTGTCCCAAGACTGATGAAGAGATAGAGAAAATGACACATGTACCATATGCATCAGCCATAGGTAGTATCATGTATGGGATGATATCTACCAGACCGGATGTAGCATTTGCTCTGAGTGTCACGAGCAGATATCAAGCTAATCCTGGTCAAATGCATTGGAAAGCCGTGAAGGACATTCTTAAGTACTTACGAAGGACTAAGAATATGTTCATGGTATATGGAGGAAGAGAACTAAAATTGGAAGGCTATACCGACTCTAGCTTCCAAAGTGACGTGGATGACTCGAAGTCAACCTCTGGATTTGTATTCATGCTCAATGGCGGTGCTGTCTCTTGGAAGAGTTCCAAGCAGGACACCACAGCAGATTCCACCACTGAGGCTGAATACATTGCAGCATCAGCTGCTGCTAAAGAGGCCGTTTGGATGAGGAATTTCGTCCAAGAGTTGGGCGTCATTCCTGAAGTTGTTGGTCCAGTCCCGGTGTACTGTGACAACACGGGTGCCATTGCTCAGGCAAAGGAACCAAGGTCTCATCAAAGATCCAAACACGTACTGAGGAAATACCACATCATCCGGGAGATTGTGGAAAGAGGAGACATCACTGTCGAAAGAGTGGCCTCTGCAGACAATATCGCTGATCCACTTACTAAGCCCTTGCCAGGACCATTATTTGACAAACATTGCGAAACAATGGGTCTACGTAGTATGACTAGTTGACTTTAGGGCAAGTGGGAGATTGAAAGAGTAGGTGCCCGGTGAGCCAACTTGTGGCTAAGGGCTTTGATGACTCTTTGTATAAACAATCTTTTGTTTAATATAATTTACACTTTTATTAATGGCAATGACTTTATCTTTCTTCATATTGTAATATTGTGATATACTATTGTTGTTTTGATAAAGACCTTGAATATACTATAGTGTATGTAAGATGTGGTAGAACATGGGGATGTCTATCATGAAACACATCTTATAGTCACTGTATATTCTAAACTGTTCCTAGTCGATTGAGCCGTCCGATAATAAGGATAAGGATCGCTCGAGCTTGAGACTAGCATTTGCGATGCAGAGTACCACGTTTCATTGGTAAGGAACATAGAGATGTTCGAAGCATGCAAATGGATATTCATATGATGAATGATCGAACTACCCTATCCGGACTTTCCAAGTGGTTATCACTTATCGAGTGGATATAGTCCGCGGTTTTGGTTGTACACCATTAGTCCTTACTACTTGAGACATCATTGAGACTCTATATGCTAGTACTGTGCTTTGACTCGTTTACCGACTCTATTGGGGTCATCAGGTGTCGGGATTGGGTACAGTTACAACACATATAGGAGTCGATGCTTTGTTGTCAAGGATTCACCACATACTTGCGAGTGTGGATATCCTATGCGATCTGAGGAGATATTAGTGTGACGAATCTCTGGCCAGAGTACATGATGTGATTTAAGAAATGGTTTCTTAGTAGCACATGCGATGTCACTATTTGATCTTCAAGATGCATTGCATAGTTATCAAATCTCGAGCGACTCTCGATATACCAATGGTTGTTGATTCGATCGGGATATATGGATGAAGGGACCGTACTGTACGCTAACCAAAATCTACTGGTTCTTGTAGGCACTATCAGTGATACCTAGGGAATCATGGGGCGATGTTGCTAGGCGCTCATACCATGATTCGATGGCAAGTCGGAAATTGTTGTTCCGAGTCACAAGGAGTTGTGAGCCCACGGCTAGCTGTATCCCTGAACCATTGAGGGTCACACAGTGTAATGGATTTTTAATCCCCGTTGAGATAGTTAAATTTAAAGAGTTAAATTTAATGAACGAAGAAGTTGGACTTCTTATTTAAGAGTAGAGGAGTAAGATTTCCTAAAATGACATAGGGATGGCCATTTTTGGAAATCACTGAATTCGGATTCAGAAAAATTTATCTTGACTTTAAAAGGTGCAGAAATGGTTTTTGTGCACATTGGTGAAATCGGTTTATCAATCGGAGTCACGATGAATTTTATATTAATTTCTGAACATGCGGGCTTTGCTTGTAGGGCTTGAACTTATGACTAATGGGCCCTAAGCTGTTAGTGGCCTGCATTATAAATAAGTTATTGCAGTACAGAAATTACACACAATAGGTCACAATTTTCGAAAACCCTAAGTATTTTTCTAAAAGGTGGCCGCCCCCCTCCCTCTCTCTGTCAGAAAAATCCAGCCTGTGATTTTGAATTACAGTCTGGTTTAACGAATCAAATTCGTTAATCTCTTCGTAGAAAACTTCTGATAGATTTTCTAGTGCAATCTATCAGAGGGATTAAATCTCTATTCGTGGACCTGATTGAAGAACAGTTCATCCATCGGTTCCAGGGAGATACAACAAGAGCAGAGAAATCTGTTGGTGTCCAAAATCTCGATACGAGATTAAAGGTAAAAATTTTATAATTGTTATTTAAATTTTTACACACACATAATTTAATCGTAGAGATTTGATACCCAATATGGAATCGTTCCATATAATAAATAATTTTAAACTTCCGCTGCACCGGGTATCAATCTTGTTTGATCTGAAAGCCGCGTTCTCCAACATGGCTGCCAATTCCAAATCATGGACTGGGTAGTTGTCCTCGTGAAGCTTCAGCTGTCTAGAAGCGTATGCGATCACATGCCCATTTTGAGTCAGGACACAACCTAAACCCTGAAGAGAAGCATCCGTGTAAACTACATACCCTCCAGATCCTGACGGTAATGCTAACACCGGCGCAGAAGTCAACCGCCGTCGAAGCTCACGGAAATTCTCCTCACACTCGGAGGACCACTCAAAATCCACACCCTTGCGGGTAAGCTGCGTCAACGGTCGAGCTAACTGCGAGAAGTTCAGAATGAAGCGACAATAATACCCTGCTAGACCCAGAAAACTACGGATCTCAGCAACTGTCGTCGGACGCGACCAATTAAGTACCGCTTCAATCTTGCTTGGATCAACAGAAATCCCCTCCCTGGATATGATATGGCCAAGAAAGACCACTCTATCCATCCAGAACTCACACTTGCTCAGCTTGGCGTACAATTGCTCATCTCGAAGAGTCTGCAGTACCAACCGCAAGTGAAAAACATGCTCTTCCGTATTACGCGAATACACCAAGATGTCGTCAATGAAGACCACGACAAACTTGTCCAAATACTCCCTGAAGACCCGGTTCATCAGATCCATGAATATAGCCGGCGCATTAGTCAAACCAAATGGCATCACTAGGAACTCGTAATGCCCATAGCGAGTACGGAATGCAGTCTTGGCTACGTCCTGATCACGGACTCTCAACTGATGATACCCAGATCTCAAGTCAATCTTGGAGTAAACTGACGTGCCCTGCAGCTGATCAAACAAGTCATCAATGTGAGGCAACGGATACTTGTTCTTCACAGTGACTCGATTCAGCTGCCGATAGTCAATGCACAGCCGCATCGACCCATCCTTCTTCTTCACGAAGAGAACAGGAGCTCCCCAAGGAGATACACTAGGACGAATGTACCCCTTGTCCAAAAGATCCTGTAGCTGATTCTTTAACTCACGCATCTCTGACGGAGCCAGACGATACGGTGCTCTAGAAATAGGCGAAGTACCCGGCATCAACTCTATGCCAAACTCGACTTCCCTAGCAGGAGGAAAACCCGGAATCTCATCAGGAAATACATCTGGAAATTCATTCACAACAGGAATGCTCTCTATCCCAAAACTCTCAGCGGACAAATCAACTGCATAAATAAGGTAGCCTTCCCCGCCAGACTCTAGAGCTCGACAGGCTCTCAAAGCTGATACCAAAGGCATCGGGGGTCGCGCTCCCTCACCATAGAAAAACCAGCTCTCACTCCCCTCCGGATGAAAGCGTACTAATCTCTGATAGCAGTCCACTGAAGCTCGATAGGTAGTCAGCACATCTATTCCCAGAATGCAATCAAAGTCGTCCATCGCCAGGACCATGAGGTTCGCTAACAGAATGTTCCCTTCGAACTCTAAAGGGCAACCCATCACTAGACGCTTAGCCAAAGCAGATTGGCCCGTCGGAGTAGAAACAGACATCACTACGTCTAGTGCAATGCATGGTAACTTATGCCTCTTAACAAAACGTGAAGAAATGAAGGAATGAGATGCACCAGTGTCAATAAGTACAAGAGCAGGTATACCATAAAGCATAAATGTACCTGCGATGACTTTCTCATTCTCCTCCACAGCCTGATCATGTCTCAGGGCAAACACCTGGCCAGAAGCTCGTGGCCTCAAATGAGAACTCCCAGCAGACTGTACCTGTGACCTCTGCTGAACGGTGGCCTGAGAACCCGATCCTGAACCAGATCCAGAACCACCTCCCCCAGACATTGGACAATCTCTCCGGATATGACCAGTCTCTCCACAACGGAAACAAGCTCCAGAAGCTCTACAGCACTTGTTGGATGGATGGTTCTTCCCACAGTGATCACACTTGTCCTTCTTACCGAAACGGACAATACCTCCAGAACCAGAGGAAGAAGAAGATCCAGACTTCTTGAAAGTTTGGGCACGGGGACCCAAAGAACTAGCAGGCCTCGACTGAGGGAAAGACCTGTTCCGCCGAATGCTGTCCTCTGCCTGATGACAACGGCTCACCAAACCCTCGTAGGACATTTCGTCGCCAACCGCCACACGGTCATGGATCTCAGGGTTAAGGCCCTGAAGAAACAGGTTATACTTCATCTCTGAGCTATCAGCAATCTCGGGGCAATAGGATAGCAGATCAAAGAACCTCTGCTGATACTCATCGATAGACATGGTTCCCTGTCGCAGACTCAGTAGCTCGCCTGCCTTCGACTGTCGGAGTGCAGGAGGAAAATACCGCTTTTAGAAAGCTGTGCGGAACTCGGCCCAGGTGGCCACTCCTCTCGCCGCAACAAAAGGTGCAGAAGTAAACCTCCACCACCTGCGCGCACGCCCATCCAGAAGATAGCCAAGGGTCTCCACCTTCTGCTCATCGGTGCATTGGAAAGTCTGAAAAGTCGTCTCCATGCGGTCTAACCAGTTCTCCGCATCCTCCGGAGACTCACCTCCAACTAAGGGCTTAGGACCCATAACTAAGAATCGACGCACAGTGAAACGCTCGTCTTCATGGTGACGATGACGCCGTTCTCGACGAGGCTCCTGGTCGGCATCACCCCAACGCCCACCAACACTGCCATGAGAACTCTAGTCGTCACGATTTGACATCTACAAAAATACCTCAAGATGAGACTAAATCCCAAGAAATCTTTTGCATGCTCTGATACCATAAATGTAGTGACCCTTAACCGGATCACCTACTAAACAGAACTTAGGCATGCAATTAACTTAATTAAACAGATATCAGAAAAAAACTGCGGAATCCAAAAACATTATACAATCCCAAGTATAGGAATCTGTAATTATCCAATATTATACAACCAAATCGAATAGTTGTATAAACCCAAACAACAGTAATAAAACCTAGACGAAGCTCCAGCTAGCCAACCACTGACTAGCCCCTCCTGGATCCACCCTCCTCGTCCAATCGCAAACCTGCCCCATGGAATAGGGTGTCCAGAAAATACAGAGTACGAGACGTGAGCATAAAACGCTCAGTGCGAGAGTATGAGTATACATGCATGCAAAGTGAACTCCCTATAGACTCGAAGTCAAGGATCAGATAACAGAGACAGACCGGGCCCTGGTATGTAGCACGCAGTGCCGTCGCTTCAGGAGGTGGCTCCCATACCGAGATAACCGTGGAAACGCCGGACCCAAATCGATGGAAGTCCATCCACTAACAGGATAGGGTACAACCCTACTAACAGACATCTCGAAGGAGATACAGCAAGATGCAAATGAATGCAGCATAATATCATGGCATATAAATCATGCGGTCACATAATACATGCATACTCAGTCAGGATATCTCGAACAGTACTTTCGTACCTCAAAACAGTGCAAGCTCTACCAACTCTAGGTCCACGCCTATAGTCTGCTCTACACTGCCAAATGATACTACTATCATTAAAGTGCTCTAAAAGCCTTAACTAAGCTATTGCATACTCCTAAATATTTATAGGAAGCAAAAGCTATACCTTCGTCCGTCGTTAGCCCTTTGATGTCGATGCCTCCAGAACTTGGGCACAACTCCGCTACGACTACCGAACGCCTCTCCGACCTTCGGACCAAGCCTAAGAAGACTAGAACAGCTCCAAAAGGACTAGAAAGGAAAGGAGAACTCGGAATTGGCAAATGAAAGTGAAGTCTCGGCCTTCTATTTATAGACAACGATCGGAACTTCCGATCCTTGATCGAAACGTCCGAACCTCGATCGGAACGTCCGATCCTGCCATCGGAGCTTCCGAAGATCCTGATCTGCCACGTGTCAAAATATCACTTGATGACTCCGGATAGGGGTGATCGGAGCTTCCGGTCCTGATCGGAGCTTCCGATCCAACCACACGTCATGCTTGACGTAATATCGATCGGTGCCTCCGATCGCTCATCGGAGCTTCCGATCCTGTTCGGAGCTTCCGATCGTGCCTTTGGAGCTTCCGATCCGTCCAATACCCAATTCAATTAATTAGCATTAATCCTTTAATTACTCAATTAGGGCACGGGCTACTACATTCTCCCCCACTTAAGATATTTCGTCCTCGAAATCAGATCTTAAGTACCGAATGCAAATACAGAAATCAGAAACATTCTTTTATTCAAATCAAACGTTTACAGAGTTTGCAACTGAATACAACTTAAAGAATGAAATCAAAACAACTCAGGATGGTCTTTACGCATCCTGTCCTCAAGCTCCCAAGTAGCTTCCTCAGTGCCTCGGCGCTGCCACTGAACTAAAACCAAAGGAATGACTTTGTTCCGTAAAACCTTATCCTTAAATTCACAAACTGGCGATGCGACTTTTGAGCTCCACGTAACAGTCTAGCTTACCCTCCAAGGACCATGATTTGATACCAAGTTGAAACGCCCGAAAACTCGAGGGAATTTTTTTTAAAAAAATATAGATTTAAATACCACATATATGTGTCATTACTAAAAATAATTTTATTCCACGTGATATAATATATAATAAATGGATTGAACTCTAGCAGTTTAAATTGTTCGAATAATTTAAAATAATGTAAGCGCGAGAAATACGATATCGCAAAATGCGGAAATACATAGTTTAAAAATACTCGAACATGGTAAAATCATAACGTGAAAGGTAAAAATAGCAAACATGCACTGTAAATAGTTCAATACAATCCTAAGAATAATCTCATAAAAGTGCGGAAATAAATACTGCAATGGTTACGGGCAAGCAAGCTAGCAGTGGATGCTCAGAGGTCCTCGCCGCCAGTCGGGACCACATCATCAGCTACGGAATCAGACTCATCTGCACCATTTAGATCTAATGAGCCTAGAGGCCCAGCATGCTCTAATATACATAACGAATACTACTAAATAAAACCACATGCAAGAACGATGCATATAAAATAACATGAGGATTTAATGCATGCATGAACGTAAAATCATATGCATAATAATAAATCGTAACATAATCATATCATAATTACATAACATAAATATGGTATGTCATAGTCATAAAAATCTTTGTTGTGGGTCATATCAGTGAAGTGTAACCTAATTCGATTGATCAATCTAAATCCATCGTACGTGGTGGCGGCCTGTGGGGTGTAACCCCTAACGCCCTATGCCACTTCACCCAACCTTTGGGGATCCATAGGCTCATAATCGTAAGTAAAAAGGTCATCGGGCCCGGTATCCCGACATCCAGTCCCGTGTTTGTCACAAATCACATCAATTTGTTGGAAAAAAACGCGGCTCTCTGATCAATCACGATTGATACCCGGTGCAGCGGAAGTTTAAAATTTTTATCATGGAACAATTCCATGGTGTGGGTATCAACCATTCAACGATTAAATTATTGTGTGTGTAAAATTCAAATAACAATTAATTAAATTTTACCTTCAATCTCGCAACGAGATTACTGGACACCAACAGATTTTATCTGCTCTTGTTGTCTCTCCCTGGAACCGATGAACTCCTTCAATCAGGTCCACGAATGAGGTTTAAATCCCTCTGATAGATTGCACTAGAAAATCTATCAGAAGTTTTTCTGCGAAGAGATTATACGAATCTGATTCGTTATTCTGACTGCGATTCAAAATCACAGACCGAAATTTCTCGGCAGAGCAAGGAAGGGGACGGCCGATTATTACTTTGAGAGGCTAGGGTTTTCGATTTTTGCTTCTCAAAATAATGAGCTGTTGTGTGTAATTTCTGTACTGAAATAACTTATTTATAATGCAGGTCACTAACACCTTAGGGCCCATTAGTCATAAGTTAGGGCCCGACAAGCAAAGCCCGCACGTTCAGAAATTAATATAAAATTCATCGTGACTCCGATTGATGAACCGATTTCACCAATGTACACAGAAACCATTTCTGCACATTTTAAAGTCAAAATAAATTTTCCTGAATCCGAATTCAGTGGTTTCCTAAAATGTCCATCCCTATGTCATTTTAGGAAATCCTACTCCCTTACTCTTAATTAAGAAGTCCAACTCCTTAGTTCATTAAATTTAACTCTTTAAATTTAACTATCTCAACGGGGATTAAAACTCCATTACACTGTGTGACCCTCAATGGTTCAGGGATACAGCTAGCCGTGGGCTCACAACTCCTTGTGACTCGGAACAACACTTTCCGACTTGCCCAACGAATCATGGTAAAGCGCCTAGCAACATCGCCCCATGATTCCCTAGGTATCACTGATAGTGCCTACAAGAACCAGTAGATTTTGGTTAGCGTACAGTACGGTCCCTTCATCCATATATCCCGATCGAATCAACAACCATGGTATATCGAGAGTCGCTCAAGATTCGATAACTATGCAATACATCTTGAAGATCAAATTAGTGACATCGCATGTGCTACTAAGAAACCATTTCTTAATACATCAAGTACTCTGGCCAGAGATTTGTCACACTAATATCTCCTCAGATCGCATAGGATATCCACACTCGCAAGTATGTGGTGAATCCTTGACAACAATGCATTGACTCCTATATGTGTCGTAACTGTACCCAATCTCGACACCTGACCCCCATAGAGTCGGTAAACGAGTCAAAGCACAGCACTAGCATATAGAGTCTCCATGATGTTTCAAGTCGTAAGGACTAATGGTGTACAACCAAAACCGCGGACTTTATCCACTCGATAAGTGATAACCACTTGGAAAGTCCGGATAGGGTAGTTCGATTATTCATCCTATGAATATCCATTTGCATGCTTCGAACATCTCCATGTTCCCTACCAATGAAACGTGGTACTCCGCATCGCAAATGCTAGTCTCAAACTCGAGCGATCCTTATCCTTATTATCGGACGGCTCAATCGACTAGGAACGGTTTTAGAATATACAGTGACTATAAGATGTATTTCATGATAGACATCTCCATGTTCTACCACATCTTACATACACTATAGTATATTCAAGGTCTTTATCAAAACAACAATAGTATATCACAATATAACAATATGAAGTAATATAAAGTCATTGCCATAAAAGTGTAAATAATATTAAACAAAAGATTGTTTATACAAAGAGTCATCAAAGCCCATAGCCACACAGTTGGCTCACTGGGCACCCACTCTTACACAATTTTCCCAGAAATTATTTTTCTTCACATGCCATCAATTTAACGTAAATCATATGCATGAATCGTGAATTAAAATATTAATTTTCCTTGAAAACTTTGCCCGTAAATACATATTTTATTTCTTTTTATAAAAATAATATTCATATCAAAATATTACATATACGTCTATTAAATATATATTTACGGACTATTATTTTGCCACGGCTGGTTCGAGTTGTTGCCCCTTAACTTAAGACCTGAAACTAAGTCTAGCCCAATAACCAAATTAATTTCCTTCGGCCCAATTAAAAATTTAACTTAAGTCCTAATAATACCTTAGGCCCTAAATACTTATTTAATCCCAAATAAAATTAACTTAACTCCTAATATTATCCTAAACCCAATTATTTATTTAAACCCACTGCAACAACCTAGGCCCAAATAATAATTAAACCCATGACTTGAACCACTAACCCAGAACCGGCCCGACTCGGACCCGAACTTGACCCGGACCAGCCCACTATGACCCAGACCAAATCCTAGCCCAACAGAAAAGCCCAGCCCACGTCTCACCCCCATCTCCCTTGCGCCACCTCGGCCGATCACCTCTAGACTCTCCTTCTCACCCCCTGCTCCGGCCACCCATGGCCGGAGCCCGGCCGGCAGGACCATCCTAAGGTCTTGCCGGACCATTACGCACAAGCCCTGGCTCAAACCATGCTAACCATGGCTGGGCCGAGGGCTTCATTCCCAGCCCAACACACCACGGCTTTCACACCCCTGCAACCCACCGCTCAACCAAACTCCATCGGCCCCCTTTCACCCTAATCCTTACCTGACCACCACCATCTCAAAACATGATCCTAAGAGGTCTAGCCCTCTAGAGAAATGGGGAAAACAGGCTCGAATCAGTCATGATCCGTAACAAACGAAGGAAAAGAGAAAAAAAAACAGAAAAGAGTGGCCATGACGCAAAACGTGAGCCGTGCGGTGAGTATGCTAATTCTTGAGCTCCAAAACCAAATACAAATGCAAACACATATTTTTCCACATCAAAACAGTGCATATACGAACTAAATGGCGAGAAATGAAATCGAATCATGCCTCAAACCGGAAAATAAAGGTATAGAAACGAAGCTCGGGGCGTGGTGATCAATAATCCGCAAAAATCTTGAAATTTGATAAAGATTTTGTGTGAGGTGTGTGCTAGTGAGAAGAAACGGTGCAAGGTTCCCCTTCTCAGACAGAAAGATCGAGTGAAGGAGATGAAGGTAGTGTTAGGGCTTTTATCGGGCTTTAAAACGCCATAGACTTTGGGCCCAATAAGTATTTTGGTTAAAGATTATGGGCTCAGAAAATAATTAAGGGGTTAGCCCAACACTAAAATTTGAATCCTAAATAAAATGGTAAATTTTCGGATTTATTAAAAGCCCATTTTAAAAAGTGCCCTAAAAGTCCATAAAATGGCCCGATTAGGTGAAAAATGAATTTTAAAATATTTATATATATAAAACTGAAATTTTTCAATAAAATAGATCTTAAAATAATTATATTAGACTCTTAAAATCATTAGACAAGAATATCGATAAAACATTTATCTCGATCGGTCGCCGTCCCGTCAACTAGCTCAAAAATAATATTTTCCTAAAAAATTTCATAACTCATAAAATACCCGGATTAAAAATCCTAAATAAATTTAAAATAGCTAATCATGATAAATGAAAGTCGTTTAAACCTTTAATTTAAATTATTATATTATTCTATTTAAAATATTAATTATCCTAATTATGCATACGATTTATGTAAGAGGAAATTCTATGCGTTACAGAGTGACTGTAGGCGGATTCTTTTTCGGAGGAATAACTGGCGGTGGGTTCCTATTAAACATTCTGCGATGACCCATAATCTGATAATCAAGAGTTAGGACATAGATAATCCAATTCCATCAATTTCATTTGGTTCCCAAAACCTCTTTCTCGAATAATTCAACCAACTCGAAAAAAATTTGAATTCGATCCAGGAATCCAAGCAATTGATATCTCAAGTAAATCATGCTTTAGAAATTTAAATCACATAATCATGTAACTCAAATAATTCCCCCTTAATAAAGCATGCTCGCATGGTATTTAATAATTCAATTAAGAACTCAAACACATGCGAGAAATCAATTCAAGCGGACTCGATCTACCCCGCTCACTCTAATTCAGTCCAAGAAACAAATCGCTCTGATACCACTTAATGTGAGGACCTCGTTTTCAATCATCTAAACTAGAATAAACCAATATAAAAGCATACAAGATTCAAGCTTTAAAAACAATAAAAAAAAAATTTTATTCCTGTGAGCAGTGCCTCGCTTGAGCGGCAAGAAACGCCCTCTCGAGCGAGAAAAACTCTGCCCGTCTCCCTGAAATACTCTCGCTCGAGCGGTAAGAAACACCCGCTCGAGCGAGCAATTTCATGTATCAAAAAAAACAAGAAACGGACCTCTCGCACGAGCGGTAAGAAACCTCCGCTCGAGCGAGCGATGCTCTGACCCAAAAATCTTTTCTTTAACTCAAAATCCAATCTCCAACATCCATCCAACAAGCATGACTCAATCCATTCAACATGCATAATCCAAAACAAGTAGTTCTAGAGTTACACAATACTCAAACTAGTAGGATATGATTCAGTCTAGTTTATTCAATACAATACATAACAAGTTCGAATACAATCTAAGTTCGATTACATATTCGACTTCTAAAAACACCAAGTCCTCACTTCTATCAACTCAACCATCTAGTCATGCGATCTCTGACTCGGTCCTGCCCCACCTATCGCCAAGCACACATACAAAGACAAGACAACAGCCGAATAAATCCGGTGAGAATAATATTCCCAGTAAAAGAGACAAACATGCTATATCAAATAGACATCTCAAAATGAAATACATAAATTTCCATATATTCTAAATGAGAGTAGATGAATGCATGACTTCAAAAGTCTATATTATCAATCCGGATAATCAAAAGGTAAATCGGTTCTTCGATTCTTTGGTTGGGATCACGAGGATGTAATATCACAACAATCATACCGGCTTCCCCTTTCGAGGTGGACGATGTATACTTCAATCCTCCAGACTTCGGAGCATTCAATAGAGAGTTGATCGTGAAAGAGTTGATGCCCCGCTAGCCAAGTTGTGGCTAAGGGCTTTGAGAGTCTCTTATTGTAAACAATCTTTGTTTAATATAATTTACATTCATTAATGGCATTTTCTTTATCTTTCTTCATAATGTTATATTGTGATATACTATTGTTATTTTGATAAAGACCTTGAATATACTATAGTGTAAGTAAGATGAGATAGTGAATAAAAAGAGATCACTATCATGAAACATATCTTATAGTCATTGTATATTCTAAACAGTTCCTAGTCAATTGAGCCGTCCGCAAATAAGGATAAGGATCGCTCGAGATCGAGACTAGCATTTGCGATGCCAAGTACCACGTTTCATTGGTATGGAACATAGAGATGTTCAAAGCATGCAAATGGATATTCATATGATGAATGATCGAACTACCCTACTCGGACATTTCAAGTGTTTATTATTAATTGAGTGGATAAGTCCGCGGTTTTGGTTGTACACCATTAGTCCTTACTACTTGAAACATCATGGAGACTCTATATGCTAGTACTATACTTTGACTCGTTTACCGACTCTATGAGGGTCATCAGGTGTCGGGATTGGGTACAGTTACGACACATATAGGAGTCGATGCTTTGTTGTCAAGGATTCACCACACTCTTGCGAGTGTGGATATCATATGCGATCTGAGGAGATATTAGTGTTACAAATCTCTGGCCAGAGTACTCGATGTGATTTAGTTTACTTGGTTTCCTAGTAGCACATGCGATGTCACTATTTGATCTTCAAGATGCATTGCATAGTTATTGAATCTGGAACGACTCTCGATGTACCAATGGTTGTTGATTCGATCGGGATATTTGGATGAAGGGACCGTACTGTACGCTAACCAAAATCTACTGGTTCTTGTAGCCACTATCAGTGATACCTAGGGAATCATGGGGCAATGTTGCTAGACGCTCTTACCATGATTCGATGGGTAAGTCGGAAATTGTTGTTCCGAGTCACAAGGAGTTGTGAGCCCATGGATAGCTTTATCTCTGAACCATTGAGGGTCACACAAGTAATGGATTACTAATCCCCGTTGAGATAGTTAAATTTAAAGAGTTAAATTTAATGAAAGAGAAGTTGGACTTCAAAACTAAAGGCTGTGGAATTTCCTAAAATGACATAGGGATGGGCATTTTTGGAAATCACTGAATTCGGATTCAGAAAAATTATCTTGACTTTAAAAGGTGCAGAAATGGTTTATGTGCACATTGGTGAAATCAGTTTAACAATCGGAGTCATGATGAATTTAATATTAATTTCTATAATAACAGGCTTGGCTTGTTGGGCTTAAGTTATGGATCATGGGCTCTAAGGAGTTAGTGTCCTAATAGACTTATAACTTAATCTAGTCTATAAATTATATATATATGTGTGTGTGTAATTTTCGAAAACGATAAAATTCAAGTCTTCCAATTTTCGAAAATCACATCTAAATATTAAAAGGAATTTTTGAAAATTTGAGAGAGTGTCTCAAGAGAATTTTCGAAATCCCTTCTCCTTTTTGAGAGAATTCAGTCTGTGATTTTTATGAAAAATTACATTCTGAATTGACAGATCAAATCTATTTAATCTCTTCGATAAACATCTGATTGATTTCTAGTGCAATCAATCAGAGGGTTTTAGTTTTCTGTTCGTGGACCTAATTCCGGAGATTGATCGAGCAAGTCATCAGTTCCTGGGATTAACAACAAGAGCAGATTTAATCTGTTGGAGTCCATAATCAAGCCATAGCTTGAAGAGGCAAAATATTAATTGTTATTATTATTTTACTTGCATAATTTAATCGTTAGGATTTGATACTCATGATATGGAATCTTTCCATATAAAAAATTTTAAACTTCCGCTGCACCGGCTATCAGATCTATGATCTGAAAACGTGTTCCAACAGTGGTATCAAAGCCAGGTTGCTCTCAGATCAAACGATTAAAATTAATCGATTGTACAAAATTTTTAGCCTCGGTTTTTTGAAACAAAAAAAAATTTTAAATTAAAATTTTTTGAAGGGCAACACGCGCTGCCCGAAGGGAAGCGATTGTCGCTGCCTGAATCGCTGCCCTTGGGCAGCGAAGAGCTGCCTAGCTCCACGTGGGTAGCCCTATCCCACGTGGAGGACGTCCCGGGCAGCCCGGAAAATTAAAATTTGATTTTTAAAAGAATTTTAGATTTTTGAAATTTTAGTTTTTGGTCCGATCGAAAATTGTTTTTGATTGATCCACGAGGCATCGGGTCAAATTGTTTGAGTCCGAAATTTTTAAAATTGATTTTTGGATAAATTTGAATTTTTGGAAAAATTTATAAATTTTATCCGTTAAATTAGATTTTATAAAATTAATTATTTTGGTACAATTGATGATAAGATATGATCTTATGAATATATTAGATAAAATTTGATTTTATCTTTTTAATTATGTTGCCATTGCATTTTACCCAATTATTTAATTGTTGAATTAATTATTGGATAAAAGGATGATCGATTGCCATGACCAATTTCGTCGGTGTATGTTAGGTTGTTTACATTTGGTTTTATTGTTGTTGGATTTTATTAATGGGCTTGGTTTATGGCCCAATTTGAATTGTCATTTGTAATAAAAAGTGGGCCTTGTTTATGGCCCGTTCCCATCCTTAAATATGTATCCCCAACTTGTCATCGAAATTTATTGTAAATTTATTAGACTTAGTGGGAGATAAAGATTTGAAGACAAAGGTGGGCCCAACAGACAATAAAGACCGAAGAAATGTAAATTGGAAGATCAATGTAATAGGATTGCATTGCATACTTGCATATCACCTGAAAGAGTGGGTGCCCAGTGAGCCAACTTGTGGCTAAGGGCTTTGATGACTCTTTGTATAAACAATCTTTTGTTTAATATAATTTACACTTTTATTAATGGCAATGACTTTATCTTTCTTCATATTGTTATATTGTGATATACTATTGTTGTTTTGATAAAGACCTTGAATATACTATAGTGTATGTAAGATGTGGTAGAACATGGGGATGTCTATCATGAAACACATCTTATAGTCACTGTATATTCTAAACTGTTCCTAGTCGATTGAGCCGTCCGATAATAAGGATAAGGATCGCTCGAGTGTGAGACTAGCATTTGCGATGCAGAGTACCACGTTTCATTGGTAGGGAACATAGAGATGTTCGAAGCATGCAAATGGATATTCATATGATGAATGATCGAACTACCCTATCCGGACTTTCCAAGTGGTTATCACTTATCGAGTGGATATAGTCCGCGGTTTTGGTTGTACACCATTAGTCCTTACTACTTGAGACATCATTGAGACTCTATATGCTAGTACTGTGCTTTGACTCGTTTACCGACTCTATTGGGGTCATCAAGTGTCGGGATTGGGTACAGTTACAACACATGTAGGAGTCGATGCTTTGTTGTCAAGGATTCACCACATACTTGCGAGTGTGGATATCCTATGCGATCTGAGGAGATATTAGTGTGACGAATCTCTGGCCAGAGTACATGATGTGATTTAAGAAATGGTTTCTTAGTAGCACATGCGATGTCACTATTTGATCTTCAAGATGCATTGCATAGTTATCGAATCTCGAGCGACTCTCGATATACCAATGGTTGTTGATTCGATCGGGATATATGGATGAAGGGACCGTACTGTACGCTAACCAAAATCTACTGGTTCTTGTAGGCACTATCAGTGATACCTAGGGAATCATGGGGCGATGTTGCTAGGCGCTCATACCATGATTCGATGGGCAAGTCGGAAATTGTTGTTCCGAGTCACAAGGAGTTGTGAGCCCACGGCTAGCTGTATCCCTGAACCATTGAGGGTCACACAGTGTAATGGATTTTTAATCCCCGTTGAGATAGTTAAATTTAAAGAGTTAAATTTAATGAACGAAGAAGTTGGACTTCTTATTTAAGAGTAGAGGAGTGAGATTTCCTAAAATGACATAGTGATGGGCATTTTTGGAAATCACTGAATTCGGATTCGGAAAAATTTATCTTGACTTTAAAAGGTGCAGAAATGGTTTCTGTGCACATTGGTAAAATCGGTTTATCAATCGGAGTCACGATGAATTTTATATTAATTTCTGAACATGCGGGCTTTGCTTGTCGGGCCTGAACTTATGACTAATGGGCCCTAAGCTGTTAGTGGCCTACATTATAAATAAGTTATTGCAGTACAGAAATTACACATAACAAGGCACAAAATTTTCGAAAACCCTAAGCTATTTTTCTTAAAGTGGCCGACCCCTCTCCCCTCTGCTCGAGAAAATCCATCCTGTGATTTTGAATTACAGTCTGGTTTAACGGATCAAATTCGTTAATCTCTTCGTAGAAAACTTCTGATAGATTTTCTAGTGCAATCTATCAGAGGGATTAAATCTCTATTCGTGGACCTGATAGAAGAACTGTTCGTCCATCGGTTCCAGGGAGATACAACAAGAGCAGAGAAATCTGTTGGTGTCCAGAATCTCGATTCGAGATTAAAGGTAAAAATTATATAATCGTTATTTGAATTTTTACACACACAATTTAATCGTAAAGATATGATACCCAATATGGAATCGTTCCATATAATAAAATTTTTAAACTTCCGCTGCACCGGGTATCAATCTTGTTTGATCTGAACGCCGCGTTCTCCAACAGTGGTATGAAAGCCAGGTCGCTCAGATCAAGCGATTAAATAAATCGATTGTACAAAAAAAAAATTTTTTAAGCCTCGGTTTTTGAAACAAAATAAATATTTTAAAATAAAAATATTTTTTTTTTTCAGGCAAAAACCCGGGCAGCGATTGGATCGCTGCCCGGGAGGGGCAGCGATGGTCGCTGCCCCGGGCAGTGCACGGCGCTGCCCAGGGCAGCGCACGGCGCTGCCCTAAGGGCAGCCGGGCTGCCCGGCCCGGGAACGTCCCGGGCGGCCCGCGGGAAAAATTATTTTTAATTTTAAATTAAATTTTAATATGTTAAAATTCTATTTTTGGTCCGATCGAAAATTGTTTTGATTGGTCCACGAGGCATCGGATCGAATTGTTCGAGTCCGAAAATTTTAAAATTGATTTTTGGATAAATTTGAATTTTTTGAAAATTTAAATATTTTATCCGTTAAATTGAATTTTGAAATTAATTATTTTTGGTACAATTGATGATAAGATATGATCTTATGGATATATTGAGTAAAATATGATTTTATGTATAAAATTGGATTTTATAGATAAAATATGATTTTATTTGATAAAAAGATAAAATATGATTTTGTATGTAAAATAAGATTTTATGTATGAAATATGATTTTATCCTTTTAAATTTAAATTGCCATTGCATGTTATCCAATAAATTAATTTTGAATTAAATGTTATTGGATAAGGATGATCGATTGCCATGACCAATTTTGTAGGTGTATGTTAGGAATTTACATTTGTTTTATTGTTGTTGGTTTTATTAATGGGCCTGGTTTATGGCCCAATATGAATGTCATATGTAATAAAAGTGGGCTTGGTTTATGGCCCGTTCCCACCCCTTAAAAATGTATCCCTACTTGTCATTGTTATTTATTGTAAATACATTAGATTTAGTGGGAGATCAAGATTTGAAGATGGAGGTGGGCCCAGCAGACAATAAAGACAGAAGAAATGTAAATTGGAAGCAAATGTAATAGGATTGCATTGCATACTGCATATTACCTAGGATTGGACTAAGACTCGTGATTGGCAACCACGGGTCGATTAGAAATGGAATCGATCATCCTATATAATGTGATATTATGGTTGTATGCATGTTTTATACTAAATTGTGTGAATCCGACAAGCATACAAAATTTTAAAAATGATGAGACAAATTTTTATAATTAAAAATCCCTCATTTTAAATATGATTTAAAATTGATATCAAGATAAATAAAGGAAATTTAAATTTGTTTAAATGTTCCTACCTTCCATCAACGATCAATGTATGAGATGCTACCCGCGGATACGGTCCGGCTCATATTATTGGGGGGGGGGGGCCGTTCGTCGGAAAGCTGTACATTGGATCGACACATGTTGTAAGTTGGGTGGAACTCCCATGGGATCGGCTCATATTATTGGGGGATCCACATGGCGACCGTCCATCACAACTTAATATTGATGGGTCATCTTGACATGTCACAATAATCGGCGTCATATTATTGGGCCCTTATTGGACATGAGGTAAAAACGTGGAGGTTTCTTTGGAAGCAATTGGGCTCTACCTTTTGAAAATTATGGTTGGCTGATATTATTCGGGACTATAAGTTTGTCAATTGGACTCCATGTTCTCACTAAGGAAAACAGTTTCCCGTTTTCACTAGAGGGTAGTGAAATCGTTAAAATAGTGGGAGTGAGATTCATAAAATAAATTTCGCCTATTTTATGTCTTAGTAAATTGCTTAAACAATCACTGATATTTGTCTGTTTCTTTTCAGTATTTCATACAATGAATTCGCGTAATCCACTTTTCTCGATCCTCGAACAAAATAAGTTGACTGGCGCAAACTATACGGAATAGTTCCGTAAGTTGAAGATTGTCTTGACTTCGGAGAAGATGCTCTACGTGTTAGAGAAATCTCCTCCGAAGGAAGCACCAGCTGACGTAAGTCCGGAGGAGTTAGCCAAACTTGATACATGGTGGGACCATGATATCAAGACCAAATGCTATATGCAAGCCTCGATGTCTGATGAACTCCAGAGGCGATTTGAGGACACCGTGAATGCTACTGACATTCACGTTCAACTCAAGGAACTTTTTGGGGCTCAATCGAGGGCTGAAAGGTTCGCTACTGTAAAGGAGCTAATGACGTGTCGCATGCGTGAAGGGACTTCGGTCCGTGATCATGGGGTACGAGTGATTTGGCTCATACAGAAGTTGGTAACCCTTGATTTGGTGTTGGAGCATGAACTCAACGTGGACTTACTACTTCTGTCTCTTCCTTCTTCGTTTGACGGATTTGTGGTAAATTTCAATATGAACAAGATAGAGGCCTCCCTTGAAGAGATGGTCAATATGCTTGTGACATATGAATCCACATTAAAGAAGGATAAACCGGCTTTCTTGGTGGGCTCCTTTTCTTCTGCTAAGAAGGGGCCAAGTACGAAGGGTAAGAAACGTTCTGCCCCACCCAAGAAAGTCGAACCCGAGAAGAAGTACAAGACAAAGGCTTCAAACATGGAAAAATCCAAGGATGTTTGCCATTACTGCAAGAAGCCCGGTCATTGGAAGCGTAACTGCAAGGAATATCTAGAGCAGTTGCGAACTGCAAAGGGTATGTTCTATATTGAAATAAATGTTTCACTTAATACTACTTCTTGGGTATTGGATACCGGATGTGGATCTCACATTTGCAATGATTTGCAGGTGATGACAAGAAGTCGCAGGCTTAGGATGGGTGAGACCCAGCTGAGGCTCGGAAATGGTTCCAGAGTTGAAGCAAAAGTCGTGGGAGATGTTTATTTAATTTTGCAGAACGGTTTTAAGTTACTTTTAAGAGATGTTTTATTTGTTCCAGATTTAATTAAAAACATTATTTCTGTTTCTATGCTTGATAGAGATGGTTATTCTTGCAATTTTGTGAATGGGATTTGCAATATTTACAAGAATGAATGTTTAATTGGAAATGGACAACTTGAAAACGATCTATACAACTTAAAACTAAAAGACGTTCCAATAAATTATGTTGATAAACCGGCAACAACAAACAAAAGGAAAATCGATAGCCAAAACCCGGCAAACCTTTGGCACGCTAGGCTAGGTCATATTTCCTCAAGGAGGATGAACAAGCTAGTGGGAGAGGGCATGTTTGATATGTCTGATATTAACTCTCTACCTACTTGTGAATCCTGCCTAAAAGGAAAAATGACTAAATCTCCTTTTAAGGAGAAACCTGAGCGTAGTCAAAATCTGTTGGATTTGATCCATACAGATGTTTGTGGTCCATTTAGAGTTGGGACTCAATATGGCCACACCTACTTCATTACCTTTACTGATGATTATTCAAGGTATGGGTATTTATATTTAATGAAATATAAGTCTGAAGCATTTGAAAAGTTCAAATAATTCAAGGCTGAAGTAGAAAACAAGCTAGGTAAAAGTATTAAAGCACTTCGATCGGATCGAGGTGGAGAATACTTGAGTACCGAGTTTTTGGACTATCTGAAAGAGAATGGGATTCTCTCTCAGTGGACTCCTCCTATGACACCACAGCTGAATGGTGTATCGGAGCGTCGTAATCGAACTTTGTTGGACATGGTTCGATCCATGATGAGCTTCACTGAGCTTCCACCTTCGTTTTGGGGCTATGCACTTGAAATGGCGGTATTGTTGTTGAACAACGTCCACACTAAAGCAGTGGACAAAACACCATACGAGTTATGGAATGGCAAAGCTCCTAAGTATTCGTACTTGAGGATTTGGGGATGTCCTGCTTACGTGAAGCGGACAGTGGGAGATAAGTTGGATAGTCGATCCAGCTTATGTTATTTTGTAGGGTATCCGAAGAATTCAATCGGATATTATTTCTATTATCCTGCTGAAACAAAGGTGTTTGTTTCAAGGAATGCCACCTTCTTGGAGAAGGAGTTCTTATTGGATAAGAAAGGCGAGATGATGGAACTCGAAGAAATTCGAGAAGAACCCGAAATACAAAATAACGATCCTACACCTCAGGAACCATTGCTGGGCACGCCTATACCTAGAAGATCCGAGAGGACTTCTAGACCTCCTATTCGATATGTTCTTCTTCTTGAAGGGGATCAAAATGAACCCGATGTTGGATGTGATCCAAGAAACTTCAAGGAAGCAATTTCTGATGCGGATTCAAATTTATGGCTTGAAGCTATGCAGTCGGAAATAGATTCGATGCATACAAACCAAGTTTGGTCTTTAGTAGATCCTCCCGATGGAATTGTTCCAATAGGGTGTAAATGGATCTACAAGAGAAAGCTTGGGCCTGATGGTAAGGTATTGACCTACAAGGCGCGATTGGTGGCAAAAGGTTATACTCAAAGACAAGGAGTTGACTATGATGAAACCTTTTCACCAGTTGCAATGTTCAAGTCCATAAGAATCCTTATTGTCATAGCTGCATGGTATGACTATGAGATATGGCAAATGGATGTGAAGACTGCTTTTCTTAATGGAGACATTAAGGAAGAAATCTATATGAAGCAGCCTGAGGGGTTCACATCCATGGGAAGCGAGCATAAGGTATGCAAGCTTCAGAGATCAATTTATGGTCTAAAACAAGCATCAAGAAGTAGGAACCAAAAATTTGATGAAACAATAAAAGATTTTGGTTTCATCAAGAATCCGGAGGAACCATGCGTGTACAAGAAAGTAGTTAAGGATGCTGTGACATTCTTAGTACTTTATGTTGATGACATCCTACTCATTGGGAATGATGTAGGGATGTTGCAGTCAACAAAGATATTGTTATCAGGTAGATTTTCGATGAAGGATTTGGGTGAGGCATTTCGTCCAAGAGTTGGGCATCATTCCTGAAGTTGTTGGTCCAGTCCCGGTGTACTGTGACAACACGGGTGCCGTTGCTCAGGCAAAGGAACCAAGGTCTCATCAAAGATCCAAACACGTACTGAGGAAATAGCACATCATCCGGGAGATTGTGGAAAGAGGAGACATCACTGTCGAAAGAGTGGCCTCTGCAGACAATATCACTGTCGAAAGAGTGGGTGCCCAGTGAGCCAACTTGTGGCTAAGGGCTTTGATGACTCTTTGTATAAACAATATTTTGTTTAATATAATTTACACTTTTATTAATGGCAATGACTTTATCTTTCTTCATATTGTTATATTGTGATATACTATTGTTGTTTTGATAAAGACCTTGAATATACTATAGTGTATGTAAGATGTGGTAGAACATGGGGATGTCTATCATGAAACACATCTTATAGTCACTGTATATTCTAAACTGTTCCTAGTCGATTGAGCCGTCCGATAATAAGGATAAGGATCGCTCGAGTGTGAGACTAGCATTTGCGATGCAGAGTACCACGTTTCATTGGTATGGAACATAGAGATGTTCGAAGCATGCAAATGGATATTCATATGATGAATGATCGAACTACCCTATCCGGACTTTCCAAGTGGTTATCACTTATCGAGTGGATATAGTCCGCGGTTTTGGTTGTACACCATTAGTCCTTACTACTTGAGACATCATTGAGACTCTATATGCTAGTACTGTTCTTTGACTCGTTTACCGACTCTATTGGGGTCATCAAGTGTCGGGATTGGGTACAGTTACAACACATGTAGGAGTCGATGCTTTGTTGTCAAGGATTCACCACATACTTGCGAGTGTGGATATCCTATGCGATCTGAGGAGATATTAGTGTGACGAATCTCTGGCCAGAGTACATGATGTGATTTAAGAAATGGTTTCTTAGTAGCACATGCGATGTCACTATTTGATCTTCAAGATGCATTGCATAGTTATCGAATCTCGAGCGACTCTCGATATACCAATGGTTGTTGATTCGATCGGGATACTGTTGGAAAACGCGGCTCTCAGATCAATCACGATTGATACCCGGTGCAGCGGAAGTTTAAAAATTTTATTATGGAACAATTCCATAGTGTAGGTATCAACCGTTTAACGATTAAATTATAAGTGTGTGTAAAATTAAATAACTATTATTAAATTTTACCTTCAATCTCGAAGCGAGATTATTGGACACCACACAGATTTCTCTGCGCTTCTTGTATCTCCCTGGAACTGATGAACAAGCTTTCCTTCAATCAGGTCCACGAATAGAGGTTTAATCCCTCTGATAGATTGCACTAGAAAATCTATCAGAAGTTTTCTACGAAGAGAATAAACGAATTTGATTCGCTATTCCAGACTGCAATTCAAAATCACAGACCGGAATTTCTCACGCAGAGAAGGGTGGGGCGGCCGAATTTGAGAGAGAGGAGGCTAGGGTTTTCGAAAAAACTGTCTAAAATTATGACCTGTTGTGTGTAATTTTTGTACTGCAATAACTTATTTATAATGCAGGCCACTAACACCTTAGGGCCCATTAGTCATAAGTTGAGGCCCGACAAGCAAAGCCCGCATGTTCAGAAATTAATATAAAATTCATCGTGACTCCGATTGATAAACCGATTTTACCAATGTGCACAGAAACCATTTCTGCACATTTTAAAGTCAAGATAAATTTTCCTGAATCCGAATTCAGTGGTTTCCAAAAATGTACATCCCTATGTCATTTTAGGAAATCCTACTCCCTTACTCTTATTTAAGAAGTCCAACTTCTTTATTCATTAAATTTAACTCTTTAAATTTAAATATCTCAACGGGGATTAAAACTCCATTACACTGTGTGACCCTCAATGGTTCAGGGATACAGCTAGCCGTGGGCTCACAACTCCTTGTGACTCGGAACAACGATTTCCGACTTGCCCAACGAATCATGGTAAAGAGCCTAGCAACATCGCCCCATGATTCCCTAGGTATCACTGATAGTGCCTACAAGAACCAGTAGATTTTGGTTCGCGTACAGTACGGTCCCTTCATCCATATATCCCGATCGAATCAACAACCATTGGTATATCGAGAGTCGCTCAAGATTCGATAACTATGCAATACATCTTGAAGATCAAATTAGTGACATCGCATGTGCTACTAAGAAACCATTTCTTAAATCACATCAAGTACTCTGGCCAGAGATTTGTCACACTAATATCTCCTCAGATCGCATAGGATATCCACACTCGCAAGTATGTGGTGAATCCTTGACAACAATGCATCGACTCCTATATGTGTTGTAACTGTACCCAATCCCGACACCTGATGACCCCCATAGAGTCGGTAAACGAGTCAAAGCACAGTACTTGCATATAGAGTCTCCATGATGTTTCAAGTAGTAAGGACTAATGGTGTACAACCAAAACCGCGGACTTTATCCACTCGATAAGTGATAACCACTTGGAAAGTCCGGATAGGGTAGTTCGATTATTCATCCTATGAATATCCATTTGCATGCTTCGAACATCTCCATGTTCCCTACCAATGAAACGTGGTACTCCGCATCGCAAATGCTAGTCTCAAACTCGAGCGATCCTTATCCTTATTCTCGGACGGCTCAATCGACTAGGAACAGTTTAGAATATACAGTGACTATAAGATGTATTTCATGATAGACATCCCCATGTTCTACCACATCTTACATACACTATAGTATATTCAAGGTCTTTATCAAAACAACAATAGTATATCACAATATAACAATATGAAGAAAGATAAAGTCATTGCCATTAATAAAAGTGTAAATTACATTAAACAAAAGATCGTTTGTACAAAGAGTCATCAAAGCCCATAGCCACAAGTTGGCTCACTGGGCACCCACTCTTTCAGATATATGGATGAAGGGACCGTACTGTACGCTAACCAAAATCTACTGGTTCTTGTAGGCACTATCAGTGATACCTAGGGAATCATGGGGCGATGTTGCTAGGCGCTCATACCATGATTCGATGGGCAAGTCGGAAATTGTTGTTCCGAGTCACAAGGAGTTGTGAGCCCACGGCTAGCTGTATCCCTGAACCATTGAGGGTCACACAGTGTAATGGATTTTTAATCCCCGTTGAGATAGTTAAATTTAAAGAGTTAAATTTAATGAACGAAGAAGTTGGACTTCTTATTTAAGAGTAGAGGAGTGAGATTTCCTAAAATGACATAGTGATGGGCATTTTTGGAAATCACTGAATTCGGATTCGGAAAAATTTATCTTGACTTTAAAAGGTGCAGAAATGGTTTCTGTGCACATTGGTAAAATCGGTTTATCAATCGGAGTCACGATGAATTTTATATTAATTTCTGAACATGCGGGCTTTGCTTGTCGGGCCTGAACTTATGACTAATGGGCCCTAAGCTGTTAGTGGCCTACATTATAAATAAGTTATTGCAGTACAGAAATTACACATAACAAGGCACAAAATTTTCGAAAACCCTAAGCTATTTTTCTTAAAGTGGCCGACCCCTCTCCCCTCTGCTCGAGAAAATCCAGCCTGTGATTTTGAATTACAGTCTGGTTTAACGGATCAAATTCGTTAATCTCTTCGTAGAAAACTTCTGATAGATTTTCTAGTGCAATCTATCAGAGGGATTAAATCTCTATTCGTGGACCTGATAGAAGAACTGTTCGTCCATCGGTTCCAGGGAGATACAACAAGAGCAGAGAAATATGTTGGTGTCCAGAATCTCGATTCGAGATTAAAGGTAAAAATTATATAATCGTTATTTGAATTTTTACACACACAATTTAATCGTAAAGATATGATACCCAATATGGAATCGTTCCATATAATAAAAATTTTAAACTTCCGCTGCACCGGGTATCAATCTTGTTTGATCTGAACGCCGCGTTCTCCAACAGCACCTAGGATTGGACTTAGACTCGTGATTGGCAACCACGGGTCGATTAGTTTTGGGGTCGATCATCCTAAATATAATATATGATATTATTGTTGTATGCATGTGTAACGCCCCGATTTTATCTTAATTGTATTTATTTGAGATAATCGGAGATTGCAGAGTTCAAGAGCCGACTTGATTTTGATCAGGGTCGTCTTCGTAAATTTTGGATTATTCAGGGACTAAAATACAAATATTGGATTTGTTAGAAATTTATAAGCTTTTTGGAATTTTCTCTTTCACTCCATCTCTTCTCTCCCAACCGATTCCTCCATTGAAGGCGAGAGAACGCCTCTCAAGCTTTCCAGATTTCATCCCGAGCTCGATCCGTCCGTTGGAATTTATTTCTGAAGGCACATTAACGATCACGGCTGCGAGAGCTCCGTTATATCGTAAGTTTTTCTACGATCAGGTTTATTCTATTTTTCGGATGTTGTTAGAATCGTTCGAGATTCGAGTATGTTGTTTCTGACAGAGTTCTGATCGTTTATTATCTGTCGGTTTTGAAATAGAGCGACGTTCGGAATTGTTATGAATTTTTGAAGGGATTTTCGAAAGTTGAGTTTTATGATTTGTTAGAATTAGATTGTTATGGTGGAATGTTGATTGAATTGAGTCTATTGGATAGATATTATGCTATCTGCATTCCGGTTTGATCAGATTATAGCCGTTATGCCGCCGGTTTGAGTTTTGGATTGTAAATCGGTTTGAATTGTTTGAGTCAAGCCTTCGATTGAGTTGTATGTAAATCTCGAGCCTTATTACTTCTTGTACAGATTGATTTGAGGCCAGTGCAGTTGCGAGATTTGCAGCCTTGTGCAACTTGGAGATTGGAGCCGATATAGTATCGATTTCTTATTATCGATTGAGGTCGTTTGATTGAATCTTGTTTGAGGAATCGTTGTTGTTTCCAGGTTTGGAGCATCGACGTTGTTGGAAAGAGTTATAAGATGACTTAGACTGGAATGGAACGTGTGACTCGATCTGACTTGATTCGAGTGTTCCGGAAAAATCACATACTGGCATGTTATTTGATTATTTGAGTTATTTGAGTTATGTTTTGCATTGCATTCATATTGAGTTAAGAATCCTTGATTTGAGCAGCAGGCAGGACGGCCCTTTTATGATAGACGTTTTGGGGATTATATTGTGAGTGGCCTGGGTGTAGCCGTTTCACCTAGTGCTAGCATACTCCTTATAGTTGCACCAAAGTCTAGAGGATGGAGATACGTAGCACCACCTCGATCGAGAGAGTCGGTGAGTTGTTAACGTGATCTCGTCCTTGGGATCCCAAAATCAAAAGCAGCAACTCTTTTGATTATCCGACTTGATAATCCCATATTTTAAAGACATGCATTGCATTGTATGCATTTGAATTGAGTTTAGATATGAATTTGGAATTGATTGTCTTTTATATATATCATGTGTTGATATATTAATTGATATGCATGTTTGTCTCTTCTTCTGGGAATTGTATTCTCACCAGATTATCCGGTTGTTGTCTTGTCTTTGTATGTGTGCTTGGCAACAGGTGGGGCAGGACCTAGTCAGAGGCAGCATGGCTAGGTGGTTGAGATTATAGACGTGAGGCCTTGTTATTTTAGAAGTCGAATATGTAATCAAACGTAGATATTATTCGAACTCGTTTTGTATCGGTTATGGAACTTAGATTGATGCATGTTCTATTAGTTTGAGATTGTATAACTCTAGAACTACCTTGTAATGTATTATGCATGTTTGGATGTGTTAGTGCATGCTTTAGATTGAAGATTGAATTATTGTTGGATTGAGTTTGTAAGGAATAGCATACCCTGTTCTGTAATTTTTTCTGGGCAAGGGGGTGCGCTCGATCCTAGGATATTGCAGGATCGAGCGTGGCCCCTGTGATTTCCGAGACAAAGAGTTTCCGAAAATGGTGCGCTCGATCCTGGCTTTTTTCCGGATCGAGCGCGGCACCCTGCATTTTCTCGGCAGAGAGTTTGTAATTGTGGTGCGCTCGATCCTAGGCTTTTATAGGATCGAGCATAGTACTGTTCTTTAAAAAAAAAAGGCTTTATTTCTTCTTGTTGCCTTATCTGATAGATGGTGCATGATAATTGTTTATATTATCTTAAGAATAGAAGATTAGAATCGAGGTCTCACATTAAGTGGTATCAGAGAGATAAGATTCTTGGACTGAATTTAGAAGTGAGCGGGGTAGATCGAGTCCGCATGAATTGATTCTCGCATGTGATTGAGTTATTTAAATTGATTTATTTAAATACCATGCGAGCATGCTTTATTGTTGAGAATTATTTGAGTTACATGATTTTGTGATTTGAATTATAAAGCATGAATTATTTGAGATATGAACTGTATTTCACCTGTATCCGGAATTCTGAGAGGTTGCAAGGGCACCGAATTGCAGCGATTGAGATATCTTGTGTCCTAACCTTTGATTATCAGATGGGTCCTCGACGAGTTATTAATAGGAATCCACCGCCAGTTATTCCAACAACTGAGCAAGCTAGTACTGAAACGGTTGAGATGGATGCTACAGCGACGCCTATGGAAACCTTGCTGAAGAGGTTTCAGTCGTTCAATCCGCCGTTGTTGATGGGTTCAGAAAATCCAGTTGACTGTGACAGTTGGTTGGATGATATCGATCAGTTGTTCGATTTCATCGATTACACAGATGACCGTCGAATCAGGTTAGTCATTCATCAGCTTCGTGGGGTTGCTAAGAGCTGGTGGATCATGACGAAGAAAGCAATGGAGAATAGAGGTACGGAAGTTACTTGGACTCTTTTCAAATCTGAATTTTATAAGCGGTTTTTCCCTATCTCGTACCGTAAGGATAAGGGAGCTGAGTTTGCCAATCTGAGGCAAGGGAATCTGAACATTGAAGAGTACGTAGCCAAGTTTGATAGTCTGTTGCATTTTGCACCGCTAATTGCCGGTGATGAGGAAGCTAAAGCCGACCATTTCATTAATGGCTTGAACCCTAACATCTTTACGCTGGTAAACACTGCTAGGCCAGATAATTTTTCGGATGCCATGAATCACGCAAAAGGAGCTGAACAGGTTTGTGGAGACAGAGTGGAGGTCAGTTTGTGCCGCAGCAACAGCAAGGACAGTTTCAGGCAAAACCTTACCAATATCAGAACCAACCATCTCAGTTTCAGAATCAACCACCGAGTTCTGAAGGTGGTAGCAGTGGAGGTAATAAGAAGGATTACTATCATCCGAAAGGGAAGCAGTTTAAGAAGCACGGAACCAGTTCTTCGAGCTCTAGTGATTTGAGGCAGTATGGATCGGGACAGAGTTCGGGACAGTCAGGAATGTCTTGTGAAAATTGTGGAGTTCGTCACTCCAGTGATCAATGTAGAGGTATCTTTGGAAACTGCTATATTTGTAACCAGGCGGGACACTTTGCCAGAGCATGTCCTCAGCGTGTCCCTGAGCAAGCTCATAGTGGAAGTTTTTTGAGACAGACTGCTCAGCCTCAGCAACAAGCACCTACTGTCCACTCCTTCCAACCTCAGCGGCAGAATATTCAGGAAGGTAATCAGTATGGAAGCCAGCATCCCAGACAACAGGCACGAGTTTTTGCTCTGTCTGAGGATCCGCAGACTCAGGCTGCACCCGATAATGACAGATTAGGTAACGTTCGATTTTGAGTTTCCTATTCTTATTGGACTGTTAGATACTGACGAGTCTCTTGCCTTCTTATTGAAGAATTTGTTTATGTTTAACGTGCCTCTATTAAATTATCGAATCGTTCAAATTGATGAATACTCCATTAGTGTTGTTAACTTCTATTAACTGGATCTTCCAGAAGAATTAGTTGAGACTATGAATTCTTATCGTTGATTTCTTATCTTTTTGGAATGAGAATTATACTGATCTTTCGGAGCTTTTGAGAATCGTATAGCAGATTGTGGTACCAATCAGTTGTATGCTATTCTTCGTTGTCTGAATTCTGTTTGGATCGAATGGTCTTCTTCAATTGTATGATTTGATGATGGAATTTCTGTCGATCAACGATCTCTTCTTATCAAAATTTTTGGGATGTATTCTTATTCAAAGTAATCACACTCTAACTCTAGACATCGAGACAACTGAAGAATCTCGAGACTCAATGTCTGAATCTGGACCTTGAGCTCGCAGCGATCTTATTGATTTGAAGATCTGTTTTCTATTGTCTTATGAGAAATTCATGTGATCTGTTCTAATCTTAAGAGTTGGAGTAATTATTTTAGCAGACGAAACTGATTTGAAAGCAGAGAAGAGGATTAGATTGTATGAGATTTCTGACTGCGAATTTTTATCTGAGGAATTGTATGCAGCAACCGATATAGGAGGCCTATCAGGAATTTTGCTTTTGAGCCGAATCAGAATGAGATAGAGATTACGTTCGAGGGATATGTCGCGAGACTTCTGTGATCGGTTTAAGTTGAGATGCTATCCGTGTATGATTGACGATTATTATTCTACTATTGTTTTCCCTACGGATTGGTTCTCTTACATGATCATATATTAGATTTCTGTCAGGAAATTTTTTTTGTCAGATTCTATGATTTGCAGAAGTCTGTTAGTTTAGACAGAGATCTTTGACGCACTCGTTCTTAGGAAAGGACTTCGATGAGGTTTTGTGGTCTGATTTCAACTTTATTTAGTTCGATACCCTCAGAACAACGGACAGCCAGAGCAGATGAGTTAAAATTTTGAAGTTATGCCATGAGTTGTAGTGCTCGACTTAGCACTAGTTGGCAGAACTCCGAATTCTTGTGGAGACTTCGTACAACGACAACTTTTTGGTGAATTCTTGAATGCACTTTTCAAGAGTTGTACGAGAAGAGAAGATTTCCGTTGATTGGAGGTGATTTTTTGTGTCACCTGTTTTGGAACCAAAGATGAATCGAATTGTGACTAAGCAGAGGAAGATTATTCTGACGAGAATGAGTCGACTTTGGATTGATGAACTTGAAGGAGTAAATTGGAGAGACACAGTTCGTGTTAGAATCGTGTTTGATTTCGAGGACGAAATCTTTTCTTAGAGGGGGAGAATTGTAACGCCCCGATTTTATCTTAATTGTCTTTATTTGAGATAATCGGAGATTGCAGAGTTCAAGAGCCGACTTGATTTTGATCAGGGTCCTTTTTGCAAATTTCGGATTTTTCAGGGACTAAAATGCAAATATTTGATTTGTTAGATATTTATAAGATTTTTGGACTTTTCTCTTTCACTTCATCTCTTCTCTCCCAACCGATTCCTCCATTGAAGGCGAGAGAACGCCTCTCAAGCTTTCCAGATTTCATCCCGAGCTCGATCCGTCCGTTGGAATTTATTTCTGAAGGCACATTAACGATCACGGCTGCGAGAGCTTCGTTATATCGTAAGTTTTTCTACGATCAGGTTTATTCTATTTTTCGGATGTTGTTAGAATCGTTCGAGATTCGAGTATGTTGTTCCTGACAGAGTTCTGATCGTTTATTATCTGTCGGTTTTGAAATAGAGCGACGTTCGGAATTGTTATGAATTTTTTAAGGGATTTTTGAAAGTTGACTTTTATGATTTGTTAGAATTGGATTGTTATGGTGGAATGTTGATTGAATTGAGTCTATTGGATTGATATTATGCTATCTGCATTCCGGTTTGATCAGATTATAGTCGTTATGCCGCCGGTTTGAGTTTTGGATTGTAAATCGGTTTGAATTGTTTGAGCCAAGCCTTCGATTGAGTTGTATGTTAATATCGAGCCTTATTACTTCTTGTACAGATTGATTTGAGGCCAGTGCAGTTGCGAGATTTGCAGCCTTGTGCAACTTGGAGATTGGAGCCGGTATAGTATCGATTTCTTATTATCGATTGAGGTCATTTGATTGAATCTTGTTTGAGGAATCGTTGTTGTTTCAAGGTTTGGAGCATCGACGTTGTTGGAAAGAGGTATAAGATGACTTAGACTGGAATGTAACGTGTGACTCGAATCTGACTTGATTCGAGTGTTCCGGAAAAATCACATACTGGCATGTTATTTGATTATTTGAGTTATTTGAGTTATGTTTTGCATTGCATTCATATTGAGCTAAGAATCCTTGATTTGAGCAGCAGGCAGGACGGCCCTTTTATGATAGACGTTTTGGGGATTATATTGTGAGTGGTCTTGGTGTAGCCGTTTCACCTAGTGCTAGCAAACTCCTTATAGTCGCACAAAGTCTAGAGGATGGAGATACGTAGCACCACCTCGATCGGGAGAGTCGGTGAGTTGTTTATGTGATCTCGTCCTCGGGATCCCAAAAGCAAAAGCAGCAACTCTTTTGATTATCCGACTTGATAATCCCAGATTTTAAAGACATGCATTGCATTGTATGCATTTGAATTGAGTTTAGATATGAATTTGGAATTTATTGTCTTGTATATATATCATGTGTTGATATATTAATTGATATGCATGTTTGTCTCTTCTTCTGGGAATTGTATTCTCACCTTATTATCCGGTTGTTGTCTTGTCTTTGTATGTGTGCTTGGCAACAGGTGGGGCAGGACCGAGTCAGAGGAAGCAGGGCTAGGTGGTTGAGATGATAGACGTGAGGCCTTGTTGTTTTAGAAGTCGAATATGTAATCGAACGTAGATTTTATTCGAACTAATTTTGTATCGGTTATGGAACTTAGATTGATGCATGTTCTATTAGTTTGAGATTGTATAACTCTAGAACTACCTTGTAATGTATTATGCATGTTTGGATGTGTCACAATAAACGACGTCATATTATTGGGCTCTTATTGGACATGAGGTAAAAACATGGGGATTGCTTTGGAAGCAATTGGGCTCTACCTTTTGAAAATTATGGTTGGCTGATATTATTCGGGACTATGATTTGTCAATTGGACTCCATGTTCCGACTAAAAAAAAATAGTTTCTCGTTTTCACTAGAGGGTAGTGAAATCGTTAAAGTAGTGGGAGTGAAATTCATAAAATAAATCTCGCCATATTTTATGTCTTAGTAAATTAATCAAGCAATCACCGATAATTATCTGCTTTCATCTCAGTATATCATTATGATGAATCTTCTTAATCCACATGTCTCAATTCTCGAACAAAACAAACTGACTGGCGCAAACTATACGGAATGGTTCCGTAAGTTAAAAGATTGTCCTGAGTTCGGAGAAGATTTTCTACGTGCTAGAAAAGGCTCCTCCGAAAATAGCCCCGGCTGATGTAACTTCGAAAAGGTTGGCCGAACTAGAGAAATGGTAGGACCATGATCTCAAGGCCAAATGTTACATGCAAAGATGGAAAAGTCTAAATAAGTTTGTCATCACTGCAAGAAACCCGGTTACTGGAAGCGCAACTGCAAAGAATATATATATCGAGTAGTTACGAACTGCTAAGGATATATTTTATAATAATGAAATAAATGTTTCACTTAATACTACTTCTTGGGTATTGGATACCAGATGTAGATCTCACATTTGCAATGAGTTGCAGATGATGACAAGTAGTAATAGGCTAAGGATGGGTGAGACCCAGTTAAGGCTCGGGAATGATTCCAGAGTTGAATCCAAAGCTATGAGAAACATTTATTGATTTTGCAAAACAATTTTAAGCTATATTTTGAGAGAGATATTTTTTATTTGTGCCGAGATTTCATTAAAACATTATTTCTATTTCTATTCTTGATAGAGAAGATTTTTCTTGCAATTTTGCGAATGGGATTTGCAATATTTACAAGAATGAATGTTTGATTTGAAATGGACAATTTAAAAACGATCTATATAACTTAAAATTAAAAGATGTTCCAATTAATTATGTTGATAAACCGGTAACAACAAATAAAAGGAAAAACGATAGTCAAAACCCGGCAAACCTTTGGCATGCTAGGCTTTGTCATATTTCCTCAAGGAGGATGAACAAGCTAGTGGGAGAGGGCATGTTTGATATGTCTGATATTAACTCTCTACCTACTTGTGAGTCTTGCCTAAAAGGAAAAATGACTAAATCTCCTTTCAAAGGAAAACCTGAGCGTAGTCAAAATCTGTTGGATTTGATCCATACAGATGTTTGCGGTCCATTTAGTATTGGTACTAAATTTGGTCACACCTACTTCATTACCTTTACTAATGATTATTCTAGGTATGGGTATTTATATTTGATGAAATATAAGTATGAAGCATTTGAAAAGTTCAAAGAATTCAAGGCTGAAGTAGAAAACAAACTAGATAAGAGTATTAAAGCACTTTGATCGGATCGAGGTGGAGAATATTTAAGTGCCGAGTTTTTGGACTATCTAAAAGAGAATGGGATTCTCTCTCAGTGGACTCCTCCTATGACACCTCAGCTTAATGGTGTTTTGGAGCATCGCAATCGAACTTTGTTGGACATGGTTTGATCCATGATGAGCTTCACTGAGCTCCCACCTTCGTTTTGGGGCTATGCGCTTGAAACAGCGGTATTGTTATGGAATGGCAAAGCTCCTAAGTATTCGTACTTAAGGATTTGGGGATGTCCTTCTTATGTGAAGCAGACAGTGGGAGATAAGTTGGATAGTCGATCCACCTTATATTATTTTGTAGGGTATCCGAAAAATTCAATCGGATATTATTTCTATCATCCTACTGAAACAAAAGTGTTTGTTTCGAGAAATGCCACCTTCATGGAGAAGGAGTTCTTACTTGATAAGAAAGGCAAGATGATGGAACTTGAAGAAATTCGAGAAGAACCCGAGATACAAAATAACGATCCCACACCTCAGGAACCATTAAACGACATGCCTCTTTCTAGGAGATCCGAGAGGACTTCTAGACCTCCTATTCGATATGGTCTACTTCTTGAAGGGGATCAAAATGAACCCGACATTGGATGTGATCCAAGAAACTTCAAGGAAGCAATTTCTGATGCGGATTCGAATTTATGGCTTGAAGCTATGCAGTCGGAAATAGACTCGATGCATACAAACCAAGTTTGGTCTTTAATAGATCCTCCCGATGGAATTGTTCCAATAGGGTGTAAATGGATCTACAAGAGAAAACTTGGGCCTGATGGTAAGGTACTGACCTACAAGGCACGATTGGTAGCAAAAGGTTATACTCAAAGACAAGGAGTTGACTATGATGAAACCTTTTCACCAGTCGCAATGTTCAAGTCCATAAGAATCCTTATTTCCATAACAGCTTGGTATGAATATGAGATATGGAAAATGAATGTGAAGACTGCATTTCTTAATGGAAACATTAAAGAAGAAATCTATATGATGTAGCACGAGGGATTCACATTCATAGGAAGCGAGCATAAGGTATGCAAGCTTCATAGATCAATTTATGGTCTCAAACAGGCATCAAGAAGTTGGAACCAGAAATTTGATGAAACAATAAAGGATTTTGGTTTTATCAAGAACCCGGAGGAACCATGCGTGTACAAGAAAGTAGTTAAGGATGCTGTGACAGTCTTAGTACTTTATGTTGATGACATCCTACTCATTGGGAATGATGTAGGGATGTTGCAGTCAACAAAGATATGGTTATCAGGTAGATTCTCGATGAAGGATTTGGGTGAGGCGTCCTATATTCTAGGAATACAGATCTATAGAGATAGATCTAAGAGAATGATAGGACTCACTCAAGCAACCTACATCGACACCATATTGAAAAGGTTTTCTATGGATGAGTCCAAGAGAGGACATCTACCTATGTGTCATGGATTTTCTCTATCCAAGTCTATGTGTCACAAGACTGACGAAAAGATAGAGAAAATGACACACATACCATATGCATCAGTCATAGGTAGTATCATGTATGGGATGATATCTACCAGACCGGATGTAGCCTTTGCTCTGAGTGTCACGAGCAGATATCAGGCCAATCCCGGTCAAATGCATTGGAAAGCTATGAAGGATATTCTAAAGTACTTGAGAAGGACTAATAATATATTCCTGGTTTATGGAGGAAGAGAATTGAAATTGGAAGGCTATACCGACTCTAGCTTCCAAAGTGACACGGATGACTCGAAGTCAACCTCTGGATTTGTATTCATGCTCAATGGCGGTGCTCTCTCTTGGAAGAGTTCCAAGCAGGACACCACAGCGGATTCCACCACTGATGCAGAATACATTGCAGCATCAGCTGCTGCTAAAGAGGCCGTTTGGATGAGGAATTTCGTCCAAGAGTTGGGCGTAATTCCTGAAGCTGTTGGTCCAGTCCCGGTGTACTGTGACAACACTGGTGTCGTTGCTCAGGCAAAGGAACCAAGGTCTCATCAAAGATCCAAACACATACTGAGGAAATACCACATTATTCGGGAGATCGTGGAAAGAGGAGACATCACTGTCGAGAGAGTGGCCTCTACAGACAATATCGCTGATCCACTTTGTAAGGCCCGGGATTAATTAGACATTAATCCGAATTTATTTAATTTTAATCCAAGTATATTTAATTTGAGAATATTTAGAGTTTTGATTTAAATTCTAATATTCTTAAATTATTTAGGATTGAAATTGAATTAAAATCAGGGTCGAGGACCAAATTGCAATTATTGAAGAATCTAGGGACTAAAGTTAAAATTTAATTGAAAGTTATCAGATTATTGTGCATATGCAACGTGTAATAAGGGGAATTTGTTCAGAAACATTTGAAAATAAGAACAGAGAGTCGTTCTCTTCATTTCCCTTTGGAAGTTTGATATTCAATTTGCCATAACTTTTGTTCTAGTTGTCCGATTTCAATTTCGAAAAGTGTTCTGGAATCCTTACGACAAGGGCTTCGATTTGGTGTAAGTTTTTATATCTTTTAGCAAGCTTTGAAATTCGAAAGTGGACAGATATCAGATATTGAGTTTTCGTTCATGTTTGGAATTTTGTATTGCGTCTAGTTTCGACACTGAATCAAAGTTGGATGATTGAAGGAATTGATTATGATTTGTAGCATGTATATAGATGACTATATCTGCTGATAAGATGTTATATGACTGAGTTCTATATGATATATGCTGATATATAAATTGGAGTTACAAGTTTCGAAGTCGGGATTACGTCGGTTACCGATTTTGAATTGCTACGTCGTTTAATTAAGTTTTGGAACTGTTTTGATAGCTGAATTCTGAGTTGAAGTTGTTATTGAGATGTTATCAATGTTATAGTATTTTCTTGTTCAGTTTCAGACAAGTTTGGAAGGCCAACGACACGAGACGCCGACTTTGAGCCGAAGAAAGTTGATTGAGGTTTGAAGTGGTTTTGATTGATGAATTCTTGATGGTTTTGACTCGTTTCTAAAATGATAGGTTGATATGAAGTTTGATATATGTATTTTGGTTGTATCTTTCAGATTTGAAGAGTTCAGAATCAAAATAAACGAAGGTATAATGACGACATCGCGAAGTAGGGACTTTGAAACTCAAGAACGACTATTTTTGAGTTGGCCCGCAAAAATCACATACTTGTTTATGTTTTTGATTTGATTGTAATGTTGTCGATCCATCTCAGGTGGTGGATCTTTAAATTTTAGTTGATATGATGCTATATTGAATTGATTCTATGCCAAGGTTGCTGTTAACCTTATTTGCGAGTCGGTTACAAACTCATTAGATGGATATCCATGTCAAGATCAGTTATGAATCTTGATGGCTTTGAATTTATGTGAATCAATTCATATGTAAAGCGTTTATGTACTCTATTTGTTGGGTTGAGTTTAAATAGAGTCAAGATGATTTATTTAACGCTTTCTATATGTTGGTTATACTGAGAATTGTATCTCACCGGAGTTTATCCGGCTGTTGTCTTGTTTTGTATGTGTGCATGACAACAGAAGGGGCAGGAGCTAGTCATCGAGGTTATTGACAGCTGAGAGATAGTCTAGCACGTGAGGACTCGGGATTGTAGAAGATGTATTGAACTTTAGAAGCATGAAACTTTGGTTTAGATCACATGTATGAAGTTTGGAATACTTGATGTCGTTTATCGAACTTTAGCGACTTGTTGCTGAAATAAAATGCATGTATAAATGCTTGAGGCTTTTTTTATAAGTATATGCATGTTTTGAAGTTGATATATCATGTTTTGGATTGATTTTTGGGGATTGAATTGGAAGGGATCGAGTTTGACAGCAAAAGGTGTTATGCAGAATTCTGGAAAAACAGAGGCCGCTCGATCCGCAGAAGTTGACGGATCAAGTGAGCCTGGGAATTTGACAAACAGAGAATTTGAAATTGTGGCTCGCTCGATCCGCAGAAGTTGACGGATCGAGCGAGGCCAAAATATGTTCCATCCGAGAGCTGAGCAAATGTGCTCGCTCGATCGGGTGTTTTTGACCGATCGAGCGAGGAACTGTTTATAAAAAAAAATAAAAAATTTACTTGGCTCTTGGTTTATTTAATTGATGTTTAATGAATGTTAATTGTTCATTCATTGCCCTAAGATGAGATTAGCAACCCAAGGTCCCCACAACAGGTGGTATCAAAGCCTAAGTTTCTTGGACTGAGATTAGATGAGCGGGGTAGATCGAGTCTTCTATTCTGATTTATTCATTGTTTTTATAATTGTATGGTATATGATTGATTGATTACAGATATTAAATTTTCACATGATGATGTGATAATTTGCGAAGAATATGCTATACAATGGTTTGAATTACATGCTATCTGGTTATTTGATTGAAGTACTAGCATGTATTATGAGGATGAATCGAAACTCGATCCTTTATGAAGGCAATGTGGACTGTAACAGACTTGTTAAAATTGAGATTGAACTGTACACTATTTTGTTTGATTATCAGATATGCCTCCCCGACCAGCACCGAGGGTTAGACAGACATTGGCTATGAATCAGCCTGAACAGACAAATGCTGCATAGGTCCCAGTGACAGTGTCTGAACATGGACAGGGTAGTACGTCTACTGATGAGTTTAGTGATGCGAATCCGATGGAAAAACTTCTGAAACGATTCCAGTCATTCCATCCACCGAAGTTTCAAGGAACTGAGAATGCTATAGAGTGCGAGAACTGGCTGGAAGATATTGAGCAGTTATTTGAGTCTATTGATTATTCAGATGATCGTCGTGTGAGACTGATTATTCATCAACTGCATGGCCTTGCCAAAAATTGGTGGATAGCGACGAAGAAATCATTGGAGAACCAAGGTACTGTTATTACCTGGTCTGTATTTCGAACTGCTTTCTATCAGCATTTCTTTCCTGTGTCTTATCGCAAGGACAAAGGAGCAGAGTTTGCAAGCCTGCAACAGGGACAGTTGAATATCGAGGAATATGTTGCCAAGTTCACTAGCCTGTTGAAGTTTGCTCCACATATCGCTGTTAGTGATGAAGCTCAAGCCGATCAATTTATCAATGGCTTGAATCCTGATGTATTTACACTGTTGAATTCGGGAAGACCGAATACCTTTGCTGATGCTCTGAATCGAGCAAAGGGTGCAGAAGCAGGGATATTGAAACAACGAGGAACACAGTTTATGCCACAGCCAGTGAGACAGTCTCAAGAACAGCCACAAATTCCACCGCCACCTCGATTTGAAGCTGGAGGTAGCAGTGGTGGAAAGAAGAGTTTCTTTAAAGGCAAGAGCAAACAGTTTAAGAGATCAGGTGGTGGTAGTTCTTCGAGTTCAAGTGGATCACGACAATCCCGAGCTGGTAGGTCTGAGGTGTATTGCACCAAGTGTGGTGGTCGTCATACCAGTGATCAGTGCCGAGGCGTTTTTGGTAGTTGTCATATTTGCAACAAGATGGGACACTTTGCGAGGGTTTATCCCCAAAGAGGTTCTAAAGGTGCTCAAGGTACTGGATCGTCTAGACCAGTAGCTCAGACGGACAGAAAGATATCTTCAGTGCACTCTTTCCAACCACAGCCTGTAGCACAAGGAAGAGGAGGAGGTCAAACTGTAAATCAACCTCCGAGGCAACAAGCACGAGTGTTTGCATTGACTAAAGAGCAAGCACAAGCGGCACCAGACGATGTGATTGCAGGTAACTGTTTTCTTTCTGGTTATCCTGCTTATGTCTTATTCGATACTGGTGCGTCGCATACCTTCATTTCTGAGCAATTTGTTACGTTGTATTCATTGCCTGTTGAGTCATTAGCTACTATAGTGTCTATATCTTCACCGTTGGGAAAAGGTATAGTATCAGTGAAGGCTGTTAAAAATTGTGTACTACAGTACGAAGGTAATGAAGTTGAGCTTGACTGTATTGTTCTTGGTTTATCTGATTTTGATTGCATAATCGGTATCGATATGCTAACCAAGTACAGAGCAACAGTTGATTGTTTTCAGAAGATTGTGAAGTTCAGACCTGATATGACTGATGAGTGGAAATTCTATGGTAAGGGATCACGAGCTAGAATTCCTTTGATATCTGTTCTTTCTATGACTGACTTGTTACAGAAAGGGGCGGAAGGATTTCTTATTTATGCAGTCGATATACTGAAGACTAGTTCGACATTGACTGATATACCAGTGGTAAATGAGTTTGCAGATGTATTCCCTGAAGAGATTCCAGGATTGCCACCGTACAGAGAGGTAGACTTTAATATTGAATTGATGCCAGGTACACAGCCGATATCGAAAGCACCTTACTGTATGGCACCGATTGAACTGAAAGAACTGAAAGACCAACTTGAAGATTTGTTGGCCAAAGGCTATATCAGACCGAGTGTTTCCCCTTGAGGTGCTCCGGTATTATTTGTTCGAAAGAAGGACGGATCGATGAGATTATGTATTGACTACCGGTAATTGAACAAAGCAACGGTAAAGAATCGCTATCCTTTACCTCGTATCGATGATTTATTTGATCAATTGCAGGGATCGTCAGTATATTCGAAGATTGATCTATGACCCGGTTATCATCAGTTGAGAGTGAGAGATGAAGACATCCCAAAGACTGCATTTAGAACCAGGTATGGATATTATGAGTTTATTGTCATGCCTTTTGGTTTAACAAATGCACCTGCAGTGTTTATGGGACTGATGAACAGGGTATTTCAAAGATATCTAGATGATTTCGTAATCATATTTATCGATGATATTTTGATATACTCTAAGAATCTATGTGAACATGCTGATCATCTCCGAACTGTATTGAGAATATTAAGAGAAGAGAAATTGTATGCCAAGTTATCCAAATGTGAGTTTTGGTTGCAGCGAGTTGTTTTTCTTGGTCATGTAATTTCAGGAGATGGCATTTCAGTGTATCCGAGTAAGGTTGAAGCTGTGATCAGTTGGCAGAGACCGACATCTGTGCCAGAAATTCGAAGTTTTATGGGCTTAGCAGGTTATTATCGTCGATTCATTCGAGATTTTTCATCTATAGCGAAGCCTATTACACAGCTTACACAGAAGAATGCACCATTTATTTTGTTTGAAGCATGTGAAAGAAGTTTCGTCAAACTTAAGAAGAGATTGACTACAGCGCCTGTTCTAATAATCCCTACAGGTACTGGTGATTTTGTTGTTTATTGTGATGCTTCTCACCAGGTTTTGGGATGTATTTTAATGCAGAAAGGACATGTTGTCGCTTATGCTTCTCGACAACTGAAACCACATGAAGTTAGGTATCCGATTCATGATCTTGAATTGGCTGCAATCGTCTTTGCATTGAAGATTTGGAGACATTATTTATATGGCGAGAAGTTTGAAATCTTTTCCGATCATAAAAGTCTGAAGTATCTATTCTCACAGTCTGAATTGAATATGAGACAACGACGATGGCTTCATTTGTTGAAGGATTTCGATTGTGAAATCAAATACTATTCGGGAAAATCTAATGCAGCAGCGGATGCCTTAAGTAAAAAGGTATGTGCTTTATCCTTGTCTATGATAGGTGTATCTAATTTGATTGAAGATTGTTGTATTTCGGGGTATGTATTTGAGACAGATAGAAGGCCGATGAGAGTGTATGCAATCAGTGCTGAGCCAGAGTTATTGATTCGTATCAAAGAAGCACAAAAAGCAGATCAGAATGTGCGAAAATCGATTGAAATGATTTGATCAGGACATCAGTCTGAGTACAAGGTTAGTGATGATGATATCTTGTATGTGAATAACCGCATAGTTGTTCCCAATATTGCAGACTTGAGACGGAATATTTTGAAAGAAGCCCATTGTAGTCGCTTTAGTGTTCACCCTGGAGGCAGAAAGATGTACAACGACTTGAAGAGTCAGTACTGGTGGAAGCAAATGAAGTCTGATGTGACTGAATTTGTATCTAAATGTTTGAATTGCCAACAGGTGAAGGCTGAAAGAAAGAAACCGGGTGGCTTATTACAGAGTTTATCGATTCCTGAATGGAAGTGGGATCACATTTCCATGGACTTTGTAACGAAGTTGCCACGATCATCTCGAGGATGCGATGCTGTTTGGGTGATCATCGACAGGTTGACGAAATCTGCATGCTTTATTCCTTATCGAATGACGTATCGTCATGATCAAATGGCAGATCTCTATATTCGAGAAGTGGTAAGACTACACGGTGTGCCAAAGTCGATTGTATCTGACCGAGATCCGAGGTTTACTTTGCACTTTTGGCATAGCCTACAGGAAGCTCTAGGTACGCGTTTACATTTGAGTACCGCTTATCATCCTCAAACCGACGGTCAATCTGAACGAACAATTCAGACGCTTTAGGATATGCTTAGAGCTGTAGTACTTGTTTTTGGTGTTACATGGCAAAATTTTATACCACTTGTGGAATTTTCTTATAACAACAGTTATCAGACGAGTATAGAGATGGCACCATTTGAAGCGTTATATGGGAAGAAGTGTCGATCGCCTTTGTATTGGGATGATGTTTCTGAGGTACCTGAGTTAGGGCCAGATATGATCAGACAGATGACTGAAAAGGTGAAACTGATACAGCAGATAATGAGAACAGCACAACACAGACAGACCAGATATGCGAATTTACGACGACGGCCGTTATCTTTTGATCAGGGAGATAGAGTGTTTATGAAGATTTCACCGTTCAGAGGCACCGTTCGATTTGGCAAATGAGGGAAATTATCTCTGAGGTATATTGGGCCGTATTAGATTCTCGAGAAGATAGTCAATCTAGCTTATCGACTCGCTCTTCCTATGTCTTTATCTGGAATACATGACGTCTTTCATGTATCGATGTTAAGGAAGTATATATCTGATGCATCTCATGTGATTCGCTCCGATGAAGCTGAGTTGGATGACACTCTTTGCTATTTCGAGCAACCTATTCAGATTCTTGATAGGAAGACAAAGCAACTCCGAACGAAAACCATTCCATTGGTGAAGATTCAATGGAGTCGACATGGAGTTGAAGAAGCGACTTGGGAAGTCGAAGAAGATATGAAGCAACGATTTCCTTATCTATTTCATTGATGTGAGTTCTTATTCAGTTTTCAGTTATTCTTTACTCTTATGAGTATGCGGACTGCATATCTATACTGTTTATGAATTCGAGGACGAACTCATGTCTTAGTGAGGGAGAAATGTAAGGCCCGGGATTAATTAGACATTAATCCGAATTTATTTAATTTTAATCCAAGTATATTTAATTTGAGAATATTTAGAGTTTTGATTTAAATTCTAATATTCTTAAATTATTTAGGATTTAAATTGAATAAAAATAAGGGTCGAGGACCAAATTGCAATTATTGAAGAATCTAGGGACTAAAGTGCAAATTTAATTGAAAGTTATCAGATTATTGTTCATATGCAACGTGTAAGAAGGGGAATTTCTTCAGAAACATTTGAAAATAAGAACAGAGAGTCGTTCTCTTCATTTCCCTTTGGAAGTTTGATATTCAATTTGCCATAACTTTTGTTTCGGTTGTCCGATTTCGATTCCGAAAAGTGTTCTGGAATCCTTATGACAAGGGCTTCTATTTGGTGTAAGTTTTTATATCTTTTAGCATGGTTTGAAATTTGAAAGTGGACAGATATCAGATATTGAGTTTTCGTTCATGTTTGGAATTTTGTATTGCGTCTAGTTTCGAAACTGGATCAAAGTTGGATGATTGAAGGGATTGATTATGATTTGTAGCATGTATATCGATGACTATAGCTGCTGATAAGATGTTATATGACTGAGTTCTATATGATATATGCTGATATATAAATTTGAGTTACAAGTTTCGAAGTCGGGATTACGTCGGTTACCGATTTTTAATCGCTACGTCGTTTAATCAAGTTTTGGAACTGTTTTGATAGCTGAATTCTGAGTTGAAGTTGTTATTGAGATGTTATCAATGTTATAGTATTTTCTTGTTCAGTTTCAGAAAAGTTTGGAAGGCCAACGACACGAGACGTCGACTTTGAGCCGAAGAAAGTTGATTGAGGTTTGAAGTGGTTTTGATTGATGAATTCTTGATGGTTTTGACTCGTTTCTGAAATGATAGGTTGATATGAAGTTTGATATATGTATTTTGGTTGTATCTTTCAGATTTGAAGAGTTCAGAATCAAAATAAACAAAGGTATAATGACGACATCGCGAAATAGGGACTTTGAAACTCAAGAACGACTATTTTTGAGTTGGCCCGCAAAAACCACATACTTGTTTATGTTTTTGATTTGATTGTGATGTTGTCGATCCATCTCAGTTAGTGGATTTTTAAATTTGAGTTGATATGATGCTATATTGAATTGATTCTATGCCAAGGTTGCTGTTAACCTTATTTGCGAGTCGGTTACGAACTCGTTAGATGGATATCCATGTCAAGATCAGTTATGAATCTTGATGGCTTTGAAGTTATGTGAATCAATTCATATGTAAAGCGTTTATGTACTCTATTTGTTGGGTTCACTTTAAATAGAGTCAAGATGATTTATTTAACGCTTTCTATATGTTGGTTATACTGAGAATTGTATCTCACCAGAGTTTATCCGATTGTTGTCTTTTTTTGTATGTGTGCATGACAACAGAAGGGGCAGGAGCTAGTCATCGACGTTATTGACAGCTGGCAGATAGTCTAGCACGTGAGGACTCGGGATTGTAGAAGATGTATTGAACTTTAGAAGCATGAAACTTTGGTTTAGATCACATGTATGAAGTTTGGAATACTTGATGTCGTTTATCGAACTTTAGCGACTTGTTGCTGTAATAAAATGCATGTATAAATGCTTGAGGCTTTGTTTATAAGTATATGCATGTTTTGAAGTTGATATATCATGTTTTGGATTGATTTTTGGGGATTGAATTGGAAGGGATCGAGTTTGACAGCAAAAGGTGTTCTGCAGAATTCTGGAAAAACAGAGGCCGCTCGATCCGCAGAAGTTGAAGGATAGAGCGAGCCTGGGAATTTGACAAACAGAGAATTTGAAATTGTGGCTCGCTCGATCCGCAGAAGTTGACGGATCGAGCGAGGCCAAAATATGTTCCATCCGAGAGCTGAGCAAATGTGCTCGCTCGATCGGGTGTTTTTCACCGATCGAGCGAGGCACTGTTTATAAAAAAAAAAAAAATTTACTTGGCTCTTGGTTTATTTAATTGATGTTTAATGAATGTTAATTGTTCATTCATTGCCCTAAGATGAGATTAGCAACCCGAGGTCCCCACACACTTACTAAGCCCTTGCCAGGACCATTGTTTGACAAACATCGCGAAGCAATGGGACTACATAGTATGACTAGTTGGCTATAGGGCAAGTGGGAGATTGAAAGAGTTGATGCCCCGCTAGCCAAGTTGTGGCTAAGGGCTTTGAGAGTCTCTTATTGTAAACAATCTTTGTTTAATATAATTTACATTCATTAATGACATTTTCTTTATCTTTCTTCATAATGTTATATTGTGATATACTATTGTTATTTTGATAAAGACCTTGAATATACTATAGTGTAAGTAAGATGAGATAGTGAATAAAGAGAGATCACTATCATGAAACACATCTTATAGTCACTGTATATTCTAAACAGTTCCTAGTCAATTGAGCCGTCCGCAAATAAGGATAAGGATCGCTCGAGATCGAGACTAGCATTTGCGATGCCAAGTACCACGTTTCATTGGTATGGAACATAGAGATGTTCAAAGCATGCAAATGGATATTCATATGATGAATGATCGAACTACCCTATTCGAACATTCCAAGTGGTTATTATTAATTGAGTGGATAAGTCCGCGGTTTTGGTTGTACACCATTAGTCCTTACTACTTGAAACATCATGGAGACTCTATATGCTAGTACTATACTTTGACTCGTTTACCGACTCTATGAGGGTCATCATGTAGTAACTCGCATTTCTAATTAGTGATTAATGAGTAATTAATCACGTGATCATGTCTAGATTAAGTAAAACATGATTAAGTAAGTTCCTATTGGGATAACGGACTTCAGAAATGGATTCAGAGCACTCGAATTAGTTGAATTGGTTCAGCAGGATCGGACGGTCCGAAGAGGAGTTCGGACGATCCGAAGTGGATCGGAAGCTCCGTGCCAGGATCAGAGGCTCCGATCGAGATCGGACGCTCCGTCGGCAAGATCAGAAGCTTAGATCTAGACCAGGGCACATATCATCGCTTACATCACCAAGGTGACGTCATTGCTGACGTAATATTGAGCGATCGGACGCTCCGAAGGTGCGATCGGAGGTTCCGATCGAGTTCGGATGGTCCGAACCGGGTTCGAAGGCTCCGAACGTTGCCTATAAATAGAGGGTCCGAGAATTCATTTTCTCGCACCAATTTCCTCTCTTCTCTCTGATTTCTAAGCCTTCTAAATCAGATCTAGGGAAATCTAGGCGTCCTACGGGGAATCCGGAAGTGTCTTAGTAATCTAGACGTCGTCGCGGAGCTACGACCTAGTTTTGAGGCCATCTTCAGGAAAGGGCTAACGACCGACACAGGTATATCTTTTGCATCCTAAAAATATTTAGGAGTATGCAATAGCTTAGTTAAGGCTTTTAGAGCTTAATTGTTGATGCATGAATATTTTCATTGTAGTAGCTAGTAGACTGGACTAGTAAGCTTGGAGTCTAGATCAGCAGAGCTAGGTTTGACCAGAAGTGTTAGAGGTACGTAAGTACTGACCGAGATAGCCGGCATGATATATTTTCTTACATGTTGCATGAGTATGTGCTATATGTTTTATCATGTTTTAGCATGTTTTACCGTCTTAGCACATACACGATTTTACGTGTGACTGCATCCGGAGAGATGTGAGTCATTGACAATCTCCATAGGGAACAATGATCTTATTTTGGACTCGAGTCATGTATGACAGTTTCCATATGAGGCTTGTATCCTGTTTTGGATTTGGGTCAGGATGGGGTTGGCTCAACCCTGATATGGAGTATACGAGTACCCCGCGGAGTAGCTCTTTAGCCGGTACTGTATATTCCCGGCGCCATGAGCAAGTGTTTTCACTTGAGTTTTAAATCATCTGTGTGCGCATATTTGTATTTATATCATTGCTTCGTATTGAGCGTTCTAGCTCACGCCCCTGTGTTTGGGTATTGTGTACCTTATGGCGGGGCAGGTTTGAGGCTGAACGGTCCAGGCCGCTCTTAGCAGGATTGAGCTTGGGGAGTGTGAGGTTGTAGAGGGTAGGGATTTATTTACCCTGAACCTTTGATTTGGTTGTATAACAGTATTTATACACTTGTGATAGCATCGGTTGTATTCTGCCGATTGGATTTGTTGTATTTTTATTATCCGCACTTTACGCTTTAAGATTTTATTGCGTGCTCTTTTACTATAACTCTGATTAGGTAGTGGATCCGGGTTGGGTCACTACATTTTTGGTATCAGAGCGACGCATTGCACTGGGAATATCGTAAAGCGGATTAAGTAATTATCTGTTCTTATGTAACAAATGGCAGATTACGACGAGAGTCACGGTAGCATAGACGGCGGTCGTTAGGGAGATCCAGATGATCGTAGACGTCGGGGACAGCCCGAGGAGCGCAGGCGAGTAAGCATGCATAGATTCAAAGAAGTTAGCCCGAAGCCTTTGACGGGTGGTGAGACAGCTGAAGAGGCGGAGGATTGGATGGAGAGGATGGAGCAGTGCTTCCAGGAGTTCCATTGCACGGCTGAGGATAGGATGGAGATTCTTGCCTTTATGCTTGAGGGCAGAGCGAGGAAGTGGTGGAAATCTAATTATGCACCGTTCATAGCAGCTAGAGGTGAAGCTACTTGGGTGGAGTTCCGTACTGCTTATCAGAGATTTTATTTTCCTCCAGCTCTTCATCAGGCGAAATCCAGTGAGTTGTTGAGTTTGCGACAGGGGACGATGACGATCGAGGAGTACCAGCAGAAGTTCTTTGATCTGCTACCCTTTTGTTCTCATATTGCTGATAGTTCTATGGCGAAGTTTGATCATTTCCTTCAGGGTTTGAATCCTGACATTCATCGTATGGTTGCTGTGGGTGGCGATGGGACTTACGAGGATTTGGTGGACCGTTGTCACCAGGCCGTGGACAGTATACGGAGGAACAGTGGACTTTACTCTTCTTCTTCCAGGCCAGCGATCTCTAGTCCTTTGGGTCCGAGAGGACAGTCCTTCAAGAAGCCAAGAGGTACTTCTTCTTCTTCCTCTGGATCTGGTGGAGTGCATCATTTTGGTGACAGAGACCGAACCGGTGTACTCAGTGCCGACGCAGACATCCGCCAGGGCAGTGTGGTCGATCGACCACTGCATGTTTCCAGTATGGCCAGGAGGGTCACATGAAGAGAGATTGTCCTATGCTGATTGGGGTAGCGAGTGGTTTCGGAGGTTCTCAGGCATCTGTTCAGCCACCTCAATACCAGCAGCCACCTTTCCAGCAGCAGTATTCGCAGCAGAGCCAGCATCCGCAGCAGTCTCAGAGACAGCCTACTCAGACTCCTTCTCCGGGTCATTCTTCTTTGAGGCCACGTACCCAGGGTCAGGTCTTTGCCCTTAACCAGGAGCATGCAAAGGCTGACAGTGACCGGATGATTGCAGGTATCTGTAGTTTATGTGGTTTTCCTGCATATGTTTTAATTGATACCGGTGCATAGCATTATTTTGTCTCAGCACGTTTTGCCAAGAAGTATAGATTGCCATTTATTCCTTTAGACGTGTTGCTAGTGGTTTCTACTCCTATGGGGAGCGAGGTTTTAGCCAAGCGTCTAGTTGTGGGTTGTGTTTTGGATTTCTAGGGACATCAGCTTAGTGCTAACTTGATGATTCTAGCAATGGAGGATTTCGATTGCATCATTGGGATAGATCTATTGACTACCTATCGAGCGATAGTGGATTTCTATCAGAGGTTTTTCCAGTTTCGTCCAGAGGATGACGAGTCATGGTATTTCTATGGTGAGGGAGCGCGACCCCCGATGCCAGTGGTTTTAGCTCTGAAGGCTCGGCGTGCTTTAGAGTTTGGCGGGGAAGGCTACCTTATCTACGCCATTGATGCATCCTTAGGAGAGCCAGATATCCAAGAGATACCAGTGGTTCGTGACTTTCCAGATGTTTTTCCGAAGGAGATTCCAGGTTTGCCACCAGTAAGGGAGATTGAGTTTGGCATTGAGTTAGTGCCAGGGACTACACCGATTTCAAGAACTCCTTACCAATTGGCACCGTCAGAAATGAAAGAGCTGCAGAAGCAATTGCAAAATCTTCTTGATAAGGGTTATATTCGACCTAGAATTTCGCCATGGGGAGCCCCAGTACTGTTTGTCAAGAAGAAGGATGGTTCGATGCGGTTATGTATTGACTACCGTCAATTGAATCAAGAGACAGTGAAGAATAAGTATCCTCTTCCGCGGATAGATGATCTCTTTGATCAGTTGCAGGGTACTTCTGTCTATTCGAATATTGATCTTCGGTCTGGGTATCATCAGTTGCGAGTTCGACAGGAGGATGTTCCTAAGATAGCATTTCGTACGTGGTATGGACACTATGAGTTTCTAGTGATGCCGTTTGGTTTGACGAATGCTCCAGCTGTTTTTATGGATCTGATGAACAGAGTTTTCCGCGACTTTCTAGATAAGTTCGTGGTGGTGTTCATCGATGACATTTTGGTGTATTCTCGCAGCATGGATGAACATGCCTACCATCTCTATACTGTATTGTAGGTCTTGAGGGAAAGACAGTTGTATGCGAAGCTGAGTAAGTGTGACTTCTGGATTGACCGAGTTGTGTTCCTTGGTCATGTCATTTCTCATGATGGCGTATCTGTTGATCCTAGCAAGAAAGAGGCTATTTTGAATTGGTCACGTCTGACTACAGCTTCTGAGATTCGTAGTTTCCTTGGTTTAGCAGGATACTATCGTCGTTTTGTGGAGAATTTCTCTCAGATAGCTAAGCCTTTGACTCAGTTGACGAAAAAAGACGTCTCTTTTGTTTGGTGTGATGCTTGTGAAGACAGTTTTCGTGAGTTGAGACGTCGTCTGACGACAGCTCCAGTTCTTGCTTTACCGTCTGGATCAGGTGGTTTTGTAGTCTTCACTGATGCTTCTCTCCAGGGTTTGGGGTGTGTGTTGACTCAGAATGGCCACGTGATTGCTTATGCTTCCAGACAGTTGAAGACTCATGAGGAGAACTATCCCGTACATGATTTAGAGCTTGCAGCCATTGCCTTTTCTCTTAAGATATGGCTTCACTATTTGTACGGAGAACGATTCGAGATCTTCACCTATCATAAGAGATTGAAGTATCTGTTCACTCAGGCTGAGTTGAACATGCGGCAGCATCGTTGGATGGATCTATTGAAGGATTATGATTGTGAGATCAAGTACCATCCAGGTTCTTCAAATCCTGTTGCTGATGCTCTTAGTCGCAAAGTTTATGTGAGTTCCCTTCGTACTAGTTCGGTTTCGAAGGCAGTGGAGGAGTGTTGTTCTTTGGGATTCACGTTCCGTCATAAGAAAGAACAACAAGGGATTCGTGTCTCTTCTGTGCTTGCAGAGCCAGCGCTATACAGACGAATCCAGGAAGCTCAGAATTCTGATCTGAAGACTCAAAAGTTAGCCCGGCTGGCTGAAGATGATAACACTTCTGGTTTCCATTTGCAGGGAGACGGCTTGTTGTGTCTTTCTGGTCGAGTTGTGATACCCGAGGATTCTACTTTGAGGGATGAGATCTTATCGCAAGCTCACCGCAGTCGATTCTCTATACATCCAGGCAGCATGAAGATGTATAAGGATCTTCGCACTCGATTTTGGTGGAAAGGGATGAAGCGCAGCGTTTATCAATTCGTATCCCGATGCCTTGTGTGCCAGCAGGTCAAGGCAGATTTTAGACGACCCGGAGGGTTACTTCACAGCTTAGAGATTCCTGAATGGAAGTGGGAGCATGTGACGATGGACTTTGTCACCCACTTGCCTATGTCTTCCAGGAATTGTGATGCTATTTGGGTTGTCGTGGATCGGTTGTCGAAGTCAGCGCATTTTCTTCCCTATAACCGCGATTACACCTTTGATAGGATGGCGCAATTGTATGTGCGGGAGATTGTTCGATTGCATGGGATTCCGTTGAGCATTGTCAGCGATAGAGATTCGAGATTCACCTCGAGATTTTGGGGTAGTTTCCAGCGAGCCCTTGGTACTACTTTGAGCTTGAGTACGGCTTATCATCCAGAGACGGACGGACAGTCGGAGCGTACTATTCGCACTCTAGAGGATATGCTTCGCGCGGCGGTGATGGATTTTGGTCCAGCGTGGCATGATCATTTACCCTTGGTGGAGTTCGCCTACAACAATAGTTTTCATCGCAGCATTGGCATGGCACCATTTGAGGCTCTTTGTGGACGCCGTTGTCGTACACCTTTGTTTTGGGACGAGGTTGGCGAGCGTCAGGTTGAGGGTCCTCAGATGATTCAGCAGATGATTGATGCAGTAGAGTTGATCCAACGCAGGGTTAAGGCAGCCTAGGATCAACAGGCTAGCTACGCGAACACTCACCACAGGCCACTTCATTTTGAGGTAGGGGAATACGTTTTCTTGCGTGTGTCACCTTTCCGGAAGGTGATGAGGTTTGGTCGCAAGGGTAAACTAACACCTAGATTTATTGGTCCTTTCGAGATTCTCAAGAAGGTGGGGAATGTTGCTTATCATCTGGCCTTGCCACCCGATCTTTCGGAGATCCACGATATGTTCCACGTGTCCTTGTTAAGGCAGTATGTGGTGGATGAGTCGCATATTTTGCATCCGACAGAGGTAAAGGTAGATCGAGATCTATCGTATGTTGAGAAACCCCTGCGGATTCTTGACATGAAGGACAAGGTACTTCGTAACAAGCGCATACCATTGGTTATGGTACAGAGGCAACGCAGAGGGACAGAGGAAGCTACTTGGGATTTGAAGAGCCGAATGTTAGCCGAGCACCCCGAGTTATTTTGAGATTTTGTACTTCTTTGTATCGAGTTATACTTGTTCAGTTTTAATAAAGAACATTTGGTTGGCTATTTATGTTTTCCTCTAAGACTTAAATTTCGAGAACGAAATTTCTTAAATGGGGGAGAATGTAGTAACCCGCATTTCTAATTAGTGATTAATGAGTAATTATCACGTGATCATATCTAGATTAAGTAAAACATGATTAAGTAAGTTACTGTTGGGATAACGGACTTCAGAAATGGATTTAGAGCACTCGAATTACTTGAATTGGTTCAGCGAGATCGGACGGTCCGAAGAGGAGTTCGGACGATCCAAAGTGGATCGGAAGCTCCGTGCCGGGATCGGAGGCTCCGATCGAGATCGGACGCTCCGTCGGCAAGATCGGAAGCTCCGATCTGGACCAGGGCACACGTCATCGCTTACGTCAGCAAGGTGACATCATGGCTGACGTAATATTGAGCGATCGGACGCTCCAAAGGTGCGATCGGAGGTTTCGATCGAGTTCGGACGGTCCGAACCGGTTTCGGAGGCTCCGAACGTTGCCTATAAATAGAGGGTCCGAGAATTCATTTTCTCGCACCAATTTCCTCTCTTTTCTCTGATTCCTAAGCCTTCTAACTCAGATCTAGGGAGATCTAGGCATCCTACGGGGAATCCGAAAGTGGCTTAGTGATCTAGACGTCGTCGCGGAGCTACGGCCTAGTTTTGAGGCTATCTTCAGCAAAGGGCTAACGACGGACGCAGGTATAGCTTTGGCATCCTAAAAATATTTAGGAGTATGCAATGGCTTAGTTAAGGCTTTTAGAGTTAATTGTTAATGCATGGATATTTCCATTGTAGTAGCTAGTGGACTGGACTAGTAGGCTTGGAGTCTAGACCAGCAGAGCTAGGTTTGACCAGCAGTGTTAGAGGTACGTAAGTACTGACCGAGATAGCCGGCATGATATATTTGCTTATATGTTGCATGAGTATGTGCTATATGTTTTATCATGTTTTAGCATGTTTTACCGTCTTAGCACATACATGATTTTACGTGTGACTGCATCCGGAGAGATGTGAGTCATTGACCGTCTCCATAGGGAACAATGATCTTATTTTGGACTCGAGTCAGGTATGACAGTTTCCATATGAGGCTTGTATCCTGTTTTGGATTCGGGTCAGGATGGGGTTGGCTCAGCCCTGATATGGAGTATACGAGTACCCCACGGAGTAGCTCTCTAGCCGGTACTGTATATTCCCGGCGCCATAAGCAAGTGTTTTCACTTGATTTTTAAATCATCTGTGTGCGCATATTTGTATTTATATCATTGCTTCGTATTTAGAGTTCTAGCTCACGCCCCTGTGTTTGGGTATTGTGTACCTTGTGGCGGGACAGGTTTGAGGCTGGACGGTCCAGACGGCTCTCAGCAGGATTGAGCTTGGGGAGTGCGAGGTTGTAGAGGGTAGGGATTTATTTACTCTGATTAGGTAGTGGATCCGGGTTGGGTCACTACACATCAGGTGTCGGGATTGGGTATAGTTACGACACATATAGGAGTCGATGCTTTGTTGTCAAGGATTCACCACACGCTTGTGAGTATGGATATCCTATGCGATCTGAGGAGATATTAGTGTGACAAATCTCTGGCCAGAGTACTCGATGTGATTTAGGTTACTTGTGAAAGAGTGGGTGCCCGGTGAGCCAACTTGTGGCTAAGGGCTTTTATGACTCTATGTATAAACAATCTTTTGTTTAATATAATTTACACTTTTATAATGGCATTTACTTTATCTTTTATCATAATATTATTTTGTGACATACTATAAGATGTTTAGATGAAGACCTTGAATATACTATAGTGTATGTAAGATGTGGTGGCACATGGGGATGGCTATCATGAAACACATCTTATAGTCACTTAATATTCTAAACAGTTCCTAGTCGATTGAGCCGTCCGTTAATAAGGATAAGGATCGCTCAAGATTGAGACTAGCATTTGCGATGCCGAGTACCACGTTTCATTGGTATGGAACATAGAGATGTTCAAAGCATGCAAATGGATATTCATACGATGAATGATCGAACTACCCTATCCGGACTTTCCAAGTGGTTATCACTTATCGAGTGGATAAAGTCTGCGGTTTTGGTTGTACACCATTAGTCCTTACTACTTGAAACATCATTGAGACTCTATATGCTAGTACTGTACTTTGACTCGTTTACCGACTCTATTGGGGTCATCAGGTGTCGGGATTGGGTACAGTTACGACACATATAGGAGTCGATGCTTTGTTGTCAAGGATTCACCCCATACTTGCTAGTGTGGATATCCTATGCAATCTGAGGAGATATTAGTGTGACGAATCTCTGGCCAGAGTACATGATGTGTTTTAAGAAATGGTTTCTTAGTAGCACATGCGATGTCACTATTTGATCTTCAAGATGTATTGCATAGTTATCGAATCTCGAACGACTCTCGATTTACCAATGGTTGTTGATTCGATCGGGATATATGGATGAAGGGACCGTACTATACGCTAACCAAAATCTATTGGTTCTTGCAGGCACTATCAGTGATACCTAGGGAATCATGGGGCGATGGTTCTAGGCGCTCTTACCATGATTCGATGGGCAAGTCGGAAATTGTTGTTTCGAGTCACAAGGAGTTGTGAGCCCACGGCTAGCTGTATCCCTGAACCATTGAGGGTCACACAAGTAATGGATTTTTAATCCCCGTTGAGATAATTAAATTTAAAGAGTTAAATTTAGTGAATAAAGAAGTGGAACTTCTTATATCAGACTAGAAGAGTAAGATTTCCTAAAATGACATAGGGATGGGCATTTTTGGAAATCACTGAATTCGGATTAAGAAAATTTATCTTGACTTTAAAAGATGCAGAAATGGTTTCTGTGCACATTGGTGAAATTGGTTTATCAATCTGAGTCACGATGAATTTTATATTAATTTCTGAACATGCGGGCTTTGCTTGTCAGGCTTGAACTTATGACTAATGGGCCCTAAGCTGTTAGCAGCCCACATTATAAATAAGTTATTGCAGTACAGAAATTACACAACAGAGGCTCATAATTTTCGAACACTAGGGTTTTGAGACCTAGAGTGGCCGCCCCCCTCTCTGTGTTTTCTCTCTGAAATCCAGTCTGTGAATTTCGAATTTGCAGTCTGGTTTAACGGATCAAATTCGTTAATTCTCTTCGTAGAAACTTCTGATAGATTTTCTAGTGCAATCTATCAGAGGGATTAAACTTCTGTTCGTGGACCTGATTGAAGAATTGTTCGTCCATCAGTTCCTGGGATATACAACAAGAGCAGAGTTATCTGTTGGTGTCCATAATCTCGTTTCGAGATTCAAGGTAAAAATTTAATTGTTATTTAATTTTTACACGCACAATTTAATCGTAAAGTTTTGATACCCATGATATGGAATCGTTCCATATAAAATTTTAAAACTTCCGCTGCACTGGGTATCAATTCTGATTGATCTGAACACCGTGTTCCAACAGTGGTATCAGAGACAGGTTGCTCAGATCAAGCGATTAAATTAATCGATTGTACAAAATTTTTAAGCCTCGGTTTTTGAAACAAAACAAATTTTTAAAATTAAATTTTTGACGGGCAAAACACGGGCAGCGATTGGATCGCTGCCCAAGGGCAGCGATCATCGCTGCCCAAGGGGCAGCGACGGGCTGCCCGGCCCGAGCACCTTTTGGGGCGCGGGCTGCCCGGGAAAATTAATTTTTTATTTTTAATTAAAATTTTAATATGTTAAAATTCTATTTTTGGTCCGATCGAAAATTGTTTTTGATTGGTCCACGAGGCATCGGATCGAATTGTTCGAGTCCGAAAATTTTAAAATTGATTTTTGGATAAATTTGAATTTTTGGAAAATTTATAGATTTTATCAGTTAAATCAGATTTTATGAAATTAATTATTTTTGGTACAATTGATGATAAGATATGATCTTATGGAAATATTGAGTAAAATATGATTTTATGTATAAAATTGGATTTTATATGTAAAATATGATTTTATTTGATAAAAAGGTAAAATATGATTTTGTATGTAAAATAAGATTTTATATATGAAATATGATTTTATCCTTTTTAATTTAATTTCCATTGCATGTTATCCAATAAATTAATTTTGAATTAAATATTATTGGATAAGGATGATCGATTGCCATGACCAATTTTGTAGGTGTATGTTAGGGAATTTACATTTGTTTTTATTGTTGTTGGATTTATTAATGGGTCTGGTTTATGGCCCAATATGAATTGTCATATGTAATAAAAGTGGGTCTGGTTTATGGCCCGTTCCCACCCCTACAATGTATCCCTTTATTTGTCATAGTAATTTATTGTAAATTCACTAGAAATAGTGGGAGTTTTTGAAGATGGAGATGGGACCAGCAAGCAATGATAAAGACTGAAGAAATGTAAATTGGAAGCACAATGTAATAGGATTGCATTGCATACTTGCATATCACCTAGGATTGGACTTAGACTCGTGATTGGCAACCACGGGTCGATTAGTAATGGAATCGATCATCCTAAAATATAATATATGATATTATCGTTGTATGCATGTTTAGACTAAATTGTATGAATCCCGCAAGCATACAAATTTTAAATGAAGAGACAAATTTTCAAAAATTAAAATCCCTCATTTTAAATATGATTTAAAATTGATATCAAGATAAATAAAGGAAATTTAAATATTTTTTAAATGTTCCTACCTTTCATCAACGATCAATGTATGAGATGCTACCCGCGGATACGGTCCGGCTCATATTATTGGGGGGGGCCCATTTGTCGGAAAGCTGTACATTGGATCGACACATGTTGTAAATTGGATGGAACTCCCATGGGATTGGCTCATATTATTGGGGATCCACATGGCGACCGTCCATCACAACTTAATATTGATGGGTCATCTTGACATGTCACAATAAACGGTTTCATATTATTGGGCCCTTATTGGACATGAGGTAAAAACATGGAGGTTGCTTTGGAAGCAATTGGGCTCTACCTTTTGAAAATTATGGTTGGCTGATATTATTCGGGACTATAGTTTGTCAATTGGACTCCATGTTCCCACTAAAGAAAATGTTTCTCGTTTTCACTAGAGGGTAGTGAAATCGTTAACATAGTGGGAGTGAGATTCATAAAATAAATTTCGCCTATTTTATGTATTAGTAAATTAATTAAACAATCACTGATTATTGTCTGTTTCTTTTCAGTATTTCATTAAGATGAATTCGCGCAATCCACTATTCTCTATTCTTGAACAAAATAAACTGACTGGCGCAAACTATACGGAATGGTTCCGTAAGTTGAAGATTGTCTTGACCTCGGAGAAGTTGCTCTACGTGTTAAAAAAATCTCCTCCGAAGGAAGCACCAGCTGATATAAGTCCGAAAGAGTTGGCCAAACTTGATAAATGGTGGGACCATGATATCAAGGCCAAATGCTATATGCAAGCTTCGATGTCTGATGAACTCCAGAGGCGATTTGAGGATACCGTGAATGCTGCTGACATTCACGTACAACTCAAGGAACTTTTTGGGGCTCAATCGAGAGCTGAAAGGTTCGCTACTGTAAAAGAGTTAATGACGTGTCGCATGCGTGAAGGGACTTCGGTCCGTGATCATGGGGTACGCGTGATTTGGCTCATTCATAAGTTGGTAACGCTTGATTTGGTATTGGAGCATGAACTCAATGTGGACTTATTACTTCTCTCTCTTCCTTCATCGTTTGACGGTTTTGTGGTGAATTTCAATATGAACAAGATAGAGGCCTCCCTTGAAGAGATGGTCAATATGCTTGTAACTTATGAAGCCACTTTAAAGAAGGATAAACCGGTTCTCTTGGTGGGCTCCTCTTCTTCTGCTAAGAAGGGGCCAAGTACAAAGGGTAAGAAACGTTCTACCCCATCCAAGAAAATCGGACCCGAGAAGAAGAACAAGACAAAGGCTTCAAACATGGAAAAGTCCAAGGATGTTTGCCATCACTGCAAGAAACCCGGTCATTGGAAACGTAACTGCAAGGAATATCTAGAGCAGTTGCGAACTGCGAAGGGTATGTTTTATATTGAAATAAATGTTTCACTTAATACTACTTCTTGGGTATTGGATACCGGATGTGGATCTCACATTTGCAATGATTTGCAGGTAATGACAAGAAGTCGCAAGCTTAGAATGGGTGAGACCCAGCTGAGGCTCGGAAATGGTTCTAGAGTTGAATCCAAAGCTGTGGGAGACGTTTATTTAATTTTGCAGAACGATTTTAAGTTACTTTTGAGAGATGTTTTATTTGTTCCAAACTTGATTAAAAACATTATTTCTGTTTCTATGTTTGATTGGAAATGGACAACTTGAAAACGATCTATATAACTTAAAATTAAAAGACGTTCCAATAAATTATGTTGATAAATCGGTAACAACAAACAAAAGGAAAATCGATAGTCAAAACCCGGCAAACCTTTGGCATGCTAGGCTAGGTCATATTTCATCAAGGAGGATGAACAAGCTAGTGGGAGAGGGCATGTTTGATATGTCTGATATTAACTCTCTACCTACTTATGAGTCCTGCCTGAAAGGAAAAATGACTAAATCTCCATTCAAGGGGAAACCTGAGCATAGTCAAAATCTGTTGGATTTGATCCATACAGATGTTTGTGGTCCATTTAGAATTGGTACTCAATTTGGCCACACCTACTTCATTACCTTTACTGATAATTATTCAAGGTATGGGTATTTATATTTAATGAAATATAAGTCTGAAGCATTTGAAAAGTTCAAAGAATTCAAGTCTGAAGTAGAAAACAAGCTAGGTAAAAGTATTAAAGCAATTCGATCGGATCGAGGTGGAGAATACTTAAGTACCGAGTTTTTGGACTATCTAAAAGAGAATGGGATTCTCTCTCAGTGGACTCCTCCTATGACACCTCAGCTTAATGGTGTTTCGGAGCATCGCAATCGAACTTTGTTGGACATGGTTCGATCCATGATGAGCTTCACTGAGCTCCCACTTTCGTTTTGGGGCTATGCTCTTGAAACGGCGGTATTGTTGTTGAACAACGTCCACACCAAAGCAGTGGATAAAACACCATACGAGTTATGGAATGGCAAAGCTCCTAAGTATTCGTACTTGAGGATTTGGGGATGTCCTGCTTACGTGAAGCAGAAAGAGAGAGATAAGTTGGATAGTCGATCCACCTTATGTTATTTTGTAGGGTATCCAAAGAATTCAATCGGATATTATTTCTATCATCCTACTGAAACAAAAGTGTTTGTTTCAAGGAATGCCACCTTCTTGGAGAAGGAGTTCTTATTGGATAAGAAAGGCGAGATGATGGAACTCGAACAAATTCGAGAAGAACCCGAAATACAAAATAATGATCCCATACCTCAAGAATCTTCAGAGGACACGCCTATACCTAGAAGATCCGAGAGGACTTTTAGACCTCCTATTCGATATGGTCTTCTTCTTGAAGGGGATCAAGATGAACCCCACGTTGGATGTGATCCAAGAAACTTCAAGGAAGCAATTTCTGATGCGGATTCAAATTTATGGCTTGAAGCTATGCAATCGGAAATAGATTCGATGCATACAAATCAAGTTTGGTCTTTAGTAGATCCTCCCGATGGAATTTTTCCAATAGGGTGTAAATGAATCTACAAGAGAAAGCTTGGGCCTGATGGTAAGGTATTGACCTACAAGGCACGATTGGTGGCGAAAGGTTATACTCAAAGACAAGGAGTTGACTATGATGAAACCTTTTCACCAGTTGCAATGTTCAAGTCCATAAGAATCCTTATTGCCATAACTGCTTGGTATGACTATGAGATATGGCAAATGGATGTGAAGACTGCATTTCTTAATGGAAACATTAAGGAAGAGATCTATATGACGCAGCCTGAGGGATACACATCCATGGGAAGCGAGCATAAGGTATGCAAGCTTCAGAGATCGATCTATGGTCTCAAACAAGCATCAAGAAGTTGGAACCAGAAATTTGATGAAACAATAAAGGATTTTGGTTTCATCAAGAACCCGGAGGAACCGTGCGTGTACAAGAAAGTAGTTAAGGATGCTGTGACATTCTTAGTACTTTATGTTGATGACATCCTACTCATTGGGAATGACGTAGGGATGTTGCAATCAACAAAGATATGGTTATCAGGTAGATTCTCAATGAAGGATTTGGGTGAGGCATCCTATATTCTAGGGATACAGATCTATAGAGATAGATCTAAAAGAATGATAGGACTCACTCAATCAACTTACATCGAAACCATATTGAAAAGGTTTTCAATGGATGGGTCCAAGAGAGGACATCTACCTATGTGTCATGGAGTTTCTCTATCCAATTCCATGTGTCCCAAGACTGATGAAGAGATAGAGAAAATGACACATGTACCATATGCGTCATCCATAGGTAGTATCATGTATGGGATGATATCTACCAGACCGGATGTAGCATTTGCTCTGAGTGTCACGAGCAGATATCAAGCCAATCCCGGTCAAATGCATTGGAAAGTCGTGAAGGATATTCTTAAGTACTTGAGAAGAACTAAGAATGTATTCATGATTTATGGAGGAAGAGAACTGAAATTGGAAGGCTATACCGACTCTAGCTTCCAAAGTGACGTGGATGACTCGAATTCAACCTCTGGATTTGTGTTCATGCTCAATGGCGGTGCTGTCTCTTGGAAGAGTTCCAAGCAGGACACCACAGCGTATTCCACCACTGAGGCAGAATACATTGCGGCATCAGCTGCTGCTAAAGAGGCCGTTTGGATGAGGAATTTCGTCCAAGAGTTGGGCGTTATTCCTGAAGCTGTTGGTCCAATCCCGGTGTACTGTGACAACACGGGTGCCGTTGCTCAAGCAAAGGAACCAAGGTCTCATCAAAGATCCAAACACGTACTGAGGAAATACCACATCATCCGGGAGATCGTGGAAAGAGGAGACATCACTGTCGAGAGAGTGGCCTCTGCAGACAATATCGCTGATCCACTTACTAAGCCCTTGCCAGGACCATTATTTGACAAACATCGCGAAGCAATGGGACTACGTAGTATGACTAGTTGGCTTTAGGGCAAGTGGGAGATTGAAAGAGTGGGTGCCCGGTGAGCCAACTTGTGGCTAAGGGCTTTTATGACTCTATGTATAAACAATCATTTGTTTAATATAATTTACACTTTTATAATGACATTTACTTTATCTTTTATCATAATATTATGTTGTGACATACTATAAGATGTTTAGATGAAGACCTTGAATATACTATAGTGTATGTAAGATGTGGTGGCACATGGGGATGGCTATCATGAAACACATCTTATAGTCACTGTATATTCTAAACAGTTTCTAGTCGATTGAGCCATCCGTTAATAAGGATAAGGATCGCTCAAGATTGAGACTAGCATTTGCGATGCCGAGTACCACGTTTCATTGGTATGGAACATAGAGATGTTCAAAGCATGAAAATGGATATTCATACGATGAATGATCGAACTACCCTATCCGGACTTTCCAAGTGGTTATCACTTATCGAGTGGATAAAGTCCGCGGTTTTGGTTGTACACCATTAGTCCTTACTACTTGAAACATCATTGAGACTCTATATGCTAGTACTGTACTTTGACTCATTTATCGACTCTATTGGGGTCATCAGGTGTCGGGATTGGGTACAGTTACGACACATATAGGAGTCGATGCTTTGTTGTCAAGGATTCACCACATACTTGCTAGTGTGGATATCCTATGCAATCTGAGGAGATATTAGTGTGAAGAATCTCTGGCCAGAGTACATGATGTGTTTTAAGAAATGGTTTCTTAGTAGCACATGCGATGTCATTATTTGATCTTCAAGATGTATTGCATAGTTATCGAATCTCGAACGACTCTCGATTTACCAATGGTTGTTGATTCGATCGGGATATATGGATGAAAGGACCGTACTATACACTAACCAAAATCTATTGGTTCTTGCAGGCACTATCAGTGATACCTAGGGAATCATGGGGCGATGTTGCTAGGTGCTCTTACCATGATTCGATGGGCAAGTCGGAAATTGTTGTTCCGAGTCACAAGGAGTTGTGAGCCCACGTGTAGTAGCCCGTAACCAGTATCAGTAATTAAGTGATTAATCATAATTACATGGGTAGAGTTCGGAAGCTCCGAAGGTGAGATCGGAAGCTCCGATCAGGATCGGAAGCTCCGAACAGGATCGGAAGCTCCGATGAGCGATCGGAGGCACCGATGGTATTACGTCAGGCATGACGTGTGGTTGGATCGGAAGCTCCGATTAGGACCGGAAGCTCCGATCACCCCTATCCGAAGTCAACAAGTGATATTTTGACACGTGGCAGATCAGGATCTTCGGAAGCTCCAATGGCAGGATCGGACGTTCCGATCGAGGTTCGGACGTTCCGATCAGGGATCGGAAGTTCCGATCGTTGTCTATAAATAGAAGGCCGAGGCTTCACTTGTAAGAGTGGGTGCCCAGTGAGCCAACTGTGTGGCTATGGGCTTTGATGACTCTTTGTATAAACAATCTTTTGTTTAATATTATTTACACTTTTATTAATGGCAATGACTTTATATTACTTCATATTGTTATATTGTGATATACTATTGTTGTTTTGATAAAGACCTTGAATATACTATAGTGTATGTAAGATGTGGTAGAACATGGAGATGTCTATCATGAAATACATCTTATAGTCACTGTATATTCTAAAAACCGTTCCTAGTCGATTGAGCCGTCCGATAATAAGGATAAGGATCGCTCGAGTTTGAGACTAGCATTTGCGATGCGGAGTACCACGTTTCATTGGTAGGGAACATGGAGATGTTCGAAGCATGCAAATGGATATTCATAGGATGAATAATCGAACTACCCTATCCGGACTTTCCAAGTGGTTATCACTTATCGAGTGGATTAAGTCCGCGGTTTTGGTTGTACACCATTAGTCCTTACGACTTGAAACATCATGGAGACTCTATATGCTAGTGCTGTGCTTTGACTCGTTTACCGACTCTATGGGGGTCATCAGGTGTCGAGATTGGGTACAGTTACGACACATATAGGAGTCAATGCATTGTTGTCAAGGATTCACCACATACTTGCGAGTGTGGATATCCTATGCGATCTGAGGAGATATTAGTGTGACAAATCTCTGGCCAGAGTACTTGATGTGATTTAAGAAATGGTTTCTTAGTAGCACATGCGATGTCACTAATTTGATCTTCAAGATGTATTGCATAGTTATCGAATCTTGAGCGACTCTCGATATACAATGGTTGTTGATTCGATCGGGATATATGGATGAAGGGACCGTACTGTACGCTAACCAAAATCTACTGGTTCTTGTAGGCACTATCAGTGATACCTAGGGAATCATGGGGCGATGTTGCTAGGCGCTTTACCATGATTCGTTGGGCAAGTCGGAAAGTGTTGTTCCGAGTCACAAGGAGTTGTGAGCCCACGGCTAGCTGTATCCCTGAACCATTGAGGGTCACACAGTGTAATGGAGTTTTAATCCCCGTTGAGATAGTTAAATTTAAAGAGTTAAATTTAATGAACTAAGGAGTTGGACTTCTTAAATAAGAGTAAGGGAGTAGGATTTCCTAAAATGACATAGGGATGGACATTTTAGGAAACCACTGAATTCGGATTCAGGAAAATTTATTTTGACTTTAAAATGTGCAGAAATGGTTTCTGTGCACATTGGTAAAATCGGTTTATCAATCGGAGTCACGATGAATTTTATATTAATTTCTGAACGAGCGGGCTTTGCTTGTCGGGCCTCAACTTATGACTAATGGGCCCTAAGGTGTTAGTGGCCTGCATTATAAATAAGTTATTGCAGTACAGAAATTAGAGACAACAGGTCATTATTTTTGAGACAGAAATTTCGAACCCTCCTCTCTCTCAAAAGGCAATCGGCCGACCCCTCCCTACCTCTGCCCGAGAAATTTCGGTCTGTGATTTTGAATCGCAGTCAGGAATAACGAATCAGATTCGTTTAATCTCTTCGCAGAAAACTTCTGATAGATTTTCTAGTGCAATCTATCAAAGGGATTTAAACCCCATTCGTGGACCTGATTGAAGGAGTTCATCAGTTCCTGGGAGATACAAGAAGTGCAGAGAAATCTGTGTGGTGTCCAATAATCTCGCTTCGAGATTGAAGGTAAAATTTAATTAATTGTTATTTGAATTTTACACACACAATAATTTAATCGTTGAATGGTTGATACCCACACCATGGAATTGTTCCATGATAAAAAAATTTTAAACTTCCGCTGCACCGGGTATCAATCGTGATTGATCTGAGAGCCCTGTTTTCCAACAGTGGTATCAGAGCCAGGTTGCTCAGATCAAACGATTAAATTAATCGATTGTACAAAATTTTTGAATCTCGGTTTTTGGAAAACAAAATAAATATTTTTAAATAAAAAATTTTTTTTTCCGGGGCAAAACCCGGGCAGCGATTGGATCTCTGCCCGGTGGGGCAGCAATTGTTGCTGCCCCGGGCGGCGCACGGCGCCGCCCAGCGGCGGCACCAGGCGCCGCCAGGGCAGCGATAGTCGCTGCCCTAAGGGGGCAGCCGGGCTGCCCCCGGCCGCGCCCCGGGTGCGGGCCGGCCCGGGAGTGTCCGGGCGGCCCGCGGGAAAAATTATTATTTTTATTAAAAATTAATTTTAATATGTTAAAATTTATTTTTGGTCCGATCAAAAATTGTTTTTGATTGGTTCACGAGATTTCGGATCGAATTGTTCGAGTCCGTAAATTTTAAAATTGATTTTGGATAAATTTGAATTTTTGGAAAATTTTAATATTTTATCCGTAAATTGAATTTTGAAATCAATTATTTTGGTACAATTGATGATAAGATATGATCTTATGATATATTGAGTAAAATATGATTTTATTTGTAAAATTGGATTTTATAGATAAAATATGATTTTATTTGATATAGAGATAAAATATGATTTTATATGTGAAATGAGATTTTATATAAAATATGATTTTATCTTGTTTAAATTTGAATTGCCACTGCATGTTATCCAATAAATTAATTTTGAATTAAATGTTATTGGATAAGGATGATCGATTGCCATGACCAATTTTGTAGGTGTATGTTAGGAATTTACATTTTGTTTTTATTGTTGTTGGTTTTATTAATGGGCCTGGTTTATGGCCCGATATGAATGTCATATGTAATAAAAGTGGGCTTGGTTTATAGCCCGTTCCCACCCCTAAAAATGTATCCCCTACTTGTCATTGTTATTTATTGTAAATGCATTAGATTTAGTGGGAGATCAAGATTTGAAGATGGTGGGCCCAGCAGACAATAAAGACTGAAGAAATGTAAATTGGAAGCACATGTAATAGGATTGCATTGCATACTGCATATTACCTAGGATTGGACTAAGACCCGTGATTGGCAACCACGGTCAATTAGAAATGGAATCGATCATCCTATATATATTGATATTATGATTGTATGCATGTTTAGACATAAATTGCGTGAATCCGGCAAGCATGCAATAAAATGAATATGATGAGACAAATATTTTTATAATTAAAAAATCCCTCATTTTAAATATGATTTAAAATTTATATCAATATAAATAAAGGAAATTTAAATTTGTTTAAATGTTCCCACCTACCATCAACGGTCAATGTATGTGATTCTACACGCGGATACGGTCCGGCTCATATTATTGGGGGGGCCCGTCCGTCGGAAAGCTGTACATTGGATCGACAAATGTTGTAAGTTGGGTGGAACTCCCATGGGATCGGCTCATATTATTGGGGGATCCACATGGCGACCGTCCATCACAACTTAATATTGATGGGTCATCTTGACATGTCACTTTAAACGGCGTCATATTATTGGGCCCTTATTGGACATGAGGTAAACACATGGGGGTTGCTTTGGAAGCAATTGGGCTCTACCTTTTGAGAATTATGGTTGGCTGATATTATTCGGGACCATAAGTTTGTCAATTGGACTCCATGTTCTCACTAAGGAAAAAGTTTCCCGTTTTCACTAGAGGGTGGTGAAATCGTTAAATAGTGGGAGTGAGATTCATAAAATAAAATTCGCCAATTTTATGTCTTAGTAAATTATTTAAACAATCATCGATAATTGTCTGTTTTATCTCAGTAATCCACATGTTTCTGTTCTCCAACAAAACAAACTTATTGACGCAAACAATACAGAATGATTCCATAAGTTAAGATTGTCCTAAGTTCGGAAAAAGATTTTCTAAGTGTTAGAAAAGGCTTCTCCGAAAACAGCCCCGGCTGATGTAACTGCCGAAAGGTTGGCCGAATTAGAGAAATGGTTGGACCATGATCTCAAGGCCAAATGTTACATGCAAAATTGGACAAGTCTAAACAAGTTTGCCATCACTGCAAGAAACCCGGTAATTGGAAACGTAACTGCAAGGAATACCCCAAGCAGTTGCGAACTGCAAAGGGTATGTTTTACATTGAAATAAATGTTTTTCTTAATACTACTTCTTGGGTATTGGATACCAGATGTAGATCTCATATTTGCAATGAGTTGCAAATGATAACAAGAAGTAATAGGATAAGGATGGGTGAGACCCAGTCAAGGCTCGGGAATGGTTCCAGAGTTAAATCCATAGCTATGGGAAATATTTATTTTTGCAGAACGGTTTTAAGTTACTTTTGATAGATGTTTTATTTGTTCCAGATTTAATTAAAACATTATTTCTGTTTCTATGCTAGAAAGAGATGGTTATTCTTGCAATTTTGTGAATGGGATTTGCAATATTTACAAGAATGAATGTTTAATTGGAAATGGACAACTTGAAAACGATCTATACAACTTAAAACTAAAAGACGTTCCAGTGAATTATGTTGATAAACTGGCGACAACAAACAAAAGGAAAATCGATAGTCAAAACCCGGCAAACCTTTGGCATGCTAGGCTAGGTCATATTTCCTCAAGGAGGATGAACAAGCTAGTGGGAGAGGGCATGTTTGATATGTCTGATATTAATTCTCTACCTACTTGTGAATCCTGCCTAAAAGGAAAAATGACTAAATCTCCTTTTAAGGGGAAACCTGAGCGTAGTCAGAATCTGTTGGATTTGATCCATACAGATGTTTGTGGTCCATTTAGAGTAGGGACTCAACATGGCCACACCTACTTCATTACCTTTACTGATGATTATTCAAGGTATGGGTATTTATATTTAATGAAATATAAGTCTGAAGCATTTGAAAAGTTCAAAGAATTCAGGGCTGAAGTAGAAAACAAGCTAGGTAAAAGTATTAAAGCACTTCGATCGGATCGAGGTGGAGAATACTTGAGTACCGAGTTTTTGGACTATCTGAAAGAGAATGGGATTCTCTCTCAGTGGACTCCTCCTATGACACCACAGCTTAATGGTGTATCGGAGCGTCGTAATCGAACTTTGTTGGACATGGTTCGATCTATGATGAGCTTCACTGAGCTTCCACCTTCGTTTTGGGGCTATGCGCTTGAAACGGCGGTATTGTTGTTGAACAACGTCCACACTAAAGCAGTGGACAAAACACCATACGAGTTATGGAATGGCAAAGCTCCTAAGTATTCGTACTTGAGGATTTGGGGATGTCCTGCTTACGTGAAGCGGACAGTGGGAGATAAGTTGGATAGTCGATCCAGCTTATGTTATTTTGTAGGGTATCCGAAGAATTCAATCGGATATTATTTCTATTATCCTGCTGAAACAAAGGTGTTTGTTTCTAGGAATGCCACCTTCTTGGAGAAGGAATTCTTATTGGATAAGAAAGGCGAGATGATGGAACTCGAAGAAGTTCGAGAAGAACCCGAAATACAAAATAACGATCCTACACCTCAGGAACCATTGCTGGACACGCCTGCACCTAGAAGATCCGAAAGGACTTCTAGACCTCCAGTTCGATATGGTCTTCTTCTTGAAGGGGATCAAGATGAACCCGACATTGGATGTGATCCAAGAAACTTCAAGGAAGCAATTTCTGATGCGGATTCGAATTTATGGCTTGAAGCTATGCAGTCAGAATTGGATTCGATGCATACAAACCAAGTTTGGTCTTTAGTAGATCCTCCCGATGGAATTGTTCCGATAGGGTGTAAATGGATCTACAAAAGAAAGCTTGGGCCTGATGGTAAGGTATTGACCTACAAGGCGCGATTGGTGGCTAAAGGTTATACTCAAAGGCAAGGAGTTGACTATGACGAAACCTTTTCACCAGTTGCAATGTTCAAGTCCATAAGAATCTAATTGCCATAGCTGCATGGTATGACTATGAGATATGGCAAATGGATGTGAAGACTGCTTTTCTTAATGGAGACATTAAGGAGGAAATCTATATGAAGCAGCCTGAGGGGTACACATCCATAGGAAGCGAGCATAAGGTATGCAAGCTTCAGAGATCAATTTATGGTCTAAAACAAGCATCAAGAAGTTGGAACCAGAAATTTGATGAAACAATAAAAGATTTTGGTTTCATCAAGAACCCGGAGGAACCTTGCGTGTACAAGAAAGTAGTTAAGGATGCGGTGACATTCTTAGTACTTTATGTTGATGACATCCTACTCATTGGGAATGATGTAGGGATGTTGCAGTCAACAATGATATGGTTATCAGGTAGATTTTCGATGAAGGATTTGGGAGAGGCATCCTACATTCTTGGGATACAGATCTATAGAGATAGGTCTAAGAGAATGATAGGACTCACTCAATCAACCTACATCGATACCATATTGAAACGGTTTACAATGGATGGGTCCAAAAGAGGACATCTACCCATGTGTCATGGAGTTTCTCTATCCAAGTCTATGTGTCCCAAGACTGATGCAGAGATAGAGAATATGACACATGTACCATATGCGTCAGCTATAGGTAGTATCATGTATGGGATGATATCTACCAGACCGGATGTAGCATTTGCTCTGAGTGTCACGAGCAGATATCAGTCTAATCCTGGTCAAATGCATTGGAAAGCCGTGAAGGACATTCTTAAGTACTTGCGAAGGACTAAGAATATGTTCATGGTGTATGGAGGACGAGATCTCAAATTGGAAGGCTATACCGACTCTAGCTTCCAAAGTGATGTGGATGACTCGAAGTCAACCTCTGGATTTGTGTTCATGCTCAATGGCGGTGCTGTCTCTTGGAAGAGTTCCAAGCAGGACACCACAGCGGATTCCACCACTGAGGCTGAATACATTGCAGCATCAGCTGCTGCTAAAGAGGCCGTTTGGATGAGGAAGTTCGTCCAAGAGTTGGGCGTCATTCCTGAATTTGTTGGTCCAGTCCCGGTGTACTGTGACAACACGGGTGCCGTTGCTCAAGCAAAGGAACCAAGGTCTCATCAAAGATCCAAACACGTACTGAGGAAATACCACATAATCCGGGAGATTGTGGAAAGAGGAGACATCATTGTCGAACGAGTGGCCTCTGCAGACAATATCGCTGATCCGCTTACTAAGCCCTTGCCAGGACCATTGTTTGACAAACATCGCGAAGCAATGGGTCTACGTAGTATGACTAGTTGGCTATAGGGCAAGTGGGAGATTGTAAGAGTGGGTGCCCAGTGAGCCAACTGTGTGGCTATGGGCTTTGATGACTCTTTGTATAAACAATCTTTTGTTTAATATTATTTACACTTTTATTAATGGCAATGACTTTATATTACTTCATATTGTTATATTGTGATATACTATTGTTGTTTTGATAAAGACCTTGAATATACTATAGTGTATGTAAGATGTGGTAGAACATGGGGATGTCTATCATGAAATACATCTTATAGTCACTGTATATTCTAAAACCGTTCCTAGTCGATTGAGCCGTCCGATAATAAGGATAAGGATCGCTCGAGTTTGAGACTAGCATTTGCGATGCGGAGTACCACGTTTCATTGGTAGGGAACATGGAGATGTTCGAAGCATGCAAATGGATATTCATAGGATGAATAATCGAACTACCCTATCCGGACTTTCCAAGTGGTTATCACTTATCGAGTGGATTAAGTCCGCGGTTTTGGTTGTACACCATTAGTCCTTACGACTTGAAACATCATGGAGACTCTATATGCTAGTGCTGTGCTTTGACTCGTTTACCGACTCTATGGGGGTCATCAGGTGTCGAGATTGGGTACAGTTACGACACATATAGGAGTCAATGCATTGTTGTCAAGGATTCACCACATACTTGCGAGTGTGGATATCCTATGCGATCTGAGGAGATATTAGTGTGACAAATCTCTGGCCAGAGTACTTGATGTGATTTAAGAAATGGTTTCTTAGTAGCACATGCGATGTCACTAATTTGATCTTCAAGATGTATTGCATAGTTATCGAATCTTGAGCGACTCTCGATATACCAATGGTTGTTGATTCGATCGGGATATATGGATGAAGGGACCGTACTGTACGCTAACCAAAATCTACTGGTTCTTGTAGGCACTATCAGTGATACCTAGGGAATCATGGGGCGATGTTGCTAGGCGCTTTACCATGATTCGTTGGGCAAGTCGGAAAGTGTTGTTCCGAGTCACAAGGAGTTGTGAGCCCACGGCTAGCTGTATCCCTGAACCATTGAGGGTCACACAGTGTAATGGAGTTTTAATCCCCGTTGAGATAGTTAAATTTAAAGAGTTAAATTTAATGAACTAAGGAGTTGGACTTCTTAAATAAGAGTAAGGGAGTAGGATTTCCTAAAATGACATAGGGATGGACATTTTAGGAAACCACTGAATTCGGATTCAGGAAAATTTATTTTGACTTTAAAATGTGCAGAAATGGTTTCTGTGCACATTGGTAAAATCGGTTTATCAATCGGAGTCACGATGAATTTTATATTAATTTCTGAACGAGCGGGCTTTGCTTGTCGGGCCTCAACTTATGACTAATGGGCCCTAAGGTGTTAGTGGCCTGCATTATAAATAAGTTATTGCAGTACAGAAATTAGAGACAACAGGTCATTATTTTTGAGACAGAAATTTCGAACCCTCCTCTCTCTCAAAAGGCAATCGGCCGACCCCTCCCTACCTCTGCCCGAGAAATTTCGGTCTGTGATTTTGAATCGCAGTCAGGAATAACGAATCAGATTCGTTTAATCTCTTCGCAGAAAACTTCTGATAGATTTTCTAGTGCAATCTATCAGAGGGATTTAAACCCCATTCGTGGACCTGATTGAAGGAGTTCATCAGTTCCTGGGAGATACAAGAAGCGCAGAGAAATCTGTGTGGTGTCCAATAATCTCGCTTCGAGATTGAAGGTAAAATTTAATTAATTGTTATTTGAATTTTACACACACAATAATTTAATCGTTGAATGGTTGATACCCACACCATGGAATTGTTCCATGATAAAAAAATTTTAAACTTCCGCTGCACCGGGTATCAATCGTGATTGATCTGAGAGCCCTGTTTTCCAACATCACTTTCATTTGCCAATTCCGAATTCTCCTTTCCTTTCTAGTCCTTTTGGAGCTGTTCCAGTCTTCTTAGGCTTGGTCCGGAGGTCGGCGAGGCGTTCGGTAGTCGTAGCGGAGTTGTGCCCAAGTTCTGGAGGCATCGACATCAAAGGGCTAACGACGGACGAAGGTATAGCTTTTGCTTCCTATAAATATTTAGGAGTATGCAATAGCTTAGTTAAGGCTTTTAGAGCACTTTAATGATAGTAGTATCATTTGGCAGTGTAGAGCAGACTATAGGCGTGGACCTAGAGTTGGTAGAGCTTGCACTGTATTGAGGTACGAAAGTATTGTTCGAGATATCCTGACTGAGTATACATGTATTATGTGACTGCATGATTTATATGCCATGATATTATGCTTCATTCATTTGCATCTTGCTGTATCTCTTTCGAGATGTCTGTTAGTAGGGTTGTACCCTATCCTGTTGTGGATGGACTTCCATCGATTTGGGTCCGGCGTATCCACGGTTATCTCGGTATGGGAGCCACCTCCTGAAGCGACGGCACAGCGTGCTACATACCAGGGCCCGGTCTGTCTTTGTTATCTAATCCTTGACCTCGAGTCTATAGGGAGTTCACTTTGCATGCATGTATACTCATACTCTCGCACTGAGCGTTTTATGCTCACGTCTCGTACTCTGTATTTTTTGGACACCCTATTCCATGGGGCAGGTTTGCGATTGGACGAGGAGGGTGGATCCAGGAGGGGCTAGTCAGTGGTTGGCCAGCTGAAGCTTCGTTTAGGTTTTATTACTGTTGTTTGGGTTTATACAGCTATTCGATTTGGTTGTATATTATTGGATAAATTATAGATTCCTTTACTTGGGATTGTATAATGTTTTTGGTTTCCGCAGTTTTATTCTGATATCTGTTTTATTAAGTTAATTGCATGCCTAAGTTCTGTTTAGTAGGTGATCCGGGTAAGGGTCACTACATTTATGGTATCAGAGCATGCAAAAGATTTCTTGGGATTTAGTCTCATCTTGAGGTATTTTTGTAGATGTCAAATCGTGACGACCAGAGTTCTCATGGCATTGTTGGTGGGCGTTGGGGTGATGCCGACCGGGAGCCTCGCCGAGAACGGCGTCATCGTCACCATGACGACGAGCGTTTCACTGTGCGTCGATTCTTAGCTATGGGTCCTAAGCCCTTAGTTGGAGGTGAGTCTCCGGAGGATGCGGAGAACTGGTTAGACCGCATGGAAACGACTTTTCAGACTTTCCAATGCACCGATGAGCAGAAGGTGGAGACCCTTGGCTATCTTCTGGATGGGCGTGCGCGCAGGTGGTGGAGGTTTACTTCTGCACCTTTTGTTACGGTGAGAGGAGTGGCCACCTGGGCCGAGTTCCGCACAGCTTTCCAAAAGCGGTATTTTCCTCCTGCACTCCGTCAGTCGAAGGCAGGCGAGCTACTGAGTCTGCGACAGGGAGCCATGTCTATTGATGAGTATCAGCAGAGGTTCTTTGATCTGCTATCCTATTGCCCCGAGATTGATGATAGCTCAGAGATGAAGTATAATCTGTTCCTTCAGGGCCTTAACCTTGAGATCCATGACCGTGTGGCGGTTGGCGACGACATGTCCTACGAGGGTTTGGTGAGCCGTTGTCACCAGGCGGAGGACAGCATTCGGCGGAACAGGTCTTTCCCTCAGTTGAGGCCTGCTAGTTCTTTGGGTCCTCGTGCCCAAACTTTCAAGAAGTCTGGATCTACTTCTTCTTCCTCTGGTTCTGGAGGTGTTTTCCGTTACGGTAAGAAGGACAAGTGTGATCACTGTGGGAAGAACCATCCATCCGACAAGTGCCGTAGAGCTTCTGGAGCTTGTTTCCGTTGTGGAGAGACTGGTCATATCCGGAGGGATTGTCCACTGTCTGGGGGAGGTGGTTCTGGTTCTGGTTCAGGATCGGGTTCTCAGGGCACCGTTCAGCAGAGGTCGCAGGGACAGTATGCTGGGAGTTCTCATTTGAGGCCACGAGCTTCTGGCCAGGTGTTTGCCCTGAGACATGATCAGGCTGTGGAGGAGAATGAGAAAGTCATCGCAGGTACATTTCTGCTTTATGGTATACCTGCTCTTGTACTTATTGACACTGGTGCATCTCATTCCTTCATTTCTGCACGTTTTGTTAAGAGGCATAAGTTACCATGCATTGCACTAGACGTAGTAATGTCTGTTTCTACTCCGACGGGCCAATCTGCTTTGGCTAAGCGTCTAGTGATGGGTTTCCCTTTAGAGTTCGAAGGGAACATTCTGTTAGCAAATCTCATGGTCCTGGCAATGGACGACTTTGATTGCATTCTGGGAATAGATATGTTGACTACCTATCGAGCTTCAGTGGACTGCAATCAGAGATTAGTACACTTTCATCCGGAAGGGAGTGAGAACTGGTTTTTCTATGGTGAGGGAGCGCGACCCCCGATGCCTTTGGTATCAGCTTTGAGAGCCTGTCGAGCTCTGGAGTCTGGCGGGGAAGGCTACCTTATCTATGCAGTTGATTTGTCCGCTGAGAGTATTGGGATAGAGAGCATTCCGGTTGTGGATGAATTTCCAGATGTGTTTCCTGATGAGATTCCGGGTTTTCCTCCTGCTAGGGAAGTCGAGTTTGGCATAGAGTTGATGCCGGGTACTTCGCCTATTTCTAGAGCACCGTATCGTCTGGCTCCGTCAGAGATGCGTGAGTTGAAGAATCAGTTACAGGATCTTTTGGACAAGGGGTACATTCGTCCTAGTGTATCTCCTTGGGGAGCTCCTGTTCTCTTCGTGAAGAAGAAGGATGGGTCGATGCGGCTGTGCATTGACTATCGGCAGCTGAATCGAGTCACTGTGAAGAACAAGTATCCGTTGCCTCGTATTGATGTCTTGTTTGACCAGCTGCAGGGCACGTCAGTTTACTCCAAGATTGACTTGAGATCTGGGTATCATCAGTTGAGAGTCCGTAATCAGGACGTAGCCAAGACTGCATTCCGTACTCGCTATGGGCATTACGAATTCCTAGTGATGCCATTTGGTTTGACTAATGCGCCGGCTATATTCATGGATCTGATGAACCGTGTCTTCAAGGAGTATTTGGACAAGTTTGTCGTGGTCTTTATTGACGACATCTTGGTGTATTTGCGTAATACGGAAGAGCATTTTTCTCACTTGCGGTTGGTACTGCAGACTCTTCGAGATGAGCAACTGAGCAAGTGTGAGTTCTGGATGGATAGAGTGGTCTTTCTTGGCCATATCATATCCAGGGAGGGGATTTCTGTTGATCCAAGCAAGATTGAAGCGGTACTTAATTGGTCGCGTCCGACGACAGTTGCTGAGATCCGTAGTTTTCTGGGTATAGCAGGGTATTATCGTCGCTTCATTCTGAACTTCTCTCAGTTAGCTCGACCGTTGACGCAGCTTACCCGCAAGGGTGTGGATTTCGAGTGGTCCTCCGAGTGCGAGGAAAATTTTCGTGAGCTTCGACGGCGGTTGACTTCTGCGCCGGTGTTGGCATTACCGTCAGGATCTGGAGGGTATGTAGTTTACACGGATGCTTCTCTTCAGGGGTTAGGTTGTGTCCTGACTCAGAATGGGCATGTGATCGCATACGCTTCTAGACAGCTGAAGCTTCACGAAGACAACTATCCAGTCCATGATTTGGAGTTAGCAGCCATTGTGTTCGCTTTGAAGATCTGGCGTCATTATCTGTATGGCGAGAAATTTGAGATCTTCACCGACCATAAGAGTCTCAAGTATTTGTTCACTCAGGCAGAGTTGAACATGAGGCAGAGACATTGGATGGATTTGCTTAAGGACTATGATTGCGAGATTAAGTACCATTCGGGAGCTGCTAATCTCACCGCTGATGCTTTGAGTCGCAAGGTGCGACTATCCGCACTTCAGACTTGTTCGATGTCTAGTGCGATTAGTGACTGTTGTACTTCAGGTTATACCTTCAAGCATAAGAAAGGTATGCAGAGTATCCAGATGTTTGCGATATTATCTGAGCCAGCCTTGTATTCGCGGATCCGAGATGCTCAGATGTCTGATTCGAAGACCCAGCGTTTAGCTCGTCTAGCTAACGAGGGTAGCTCGTCTGGATTTCATTATCAGTCAGATGGCTTTCTGTGTTTGTCTGGTAGACTTGTGATTCCACAGGATGAAGAGTTGCGAGAGGAGATTTTATTTCAGGCACATCGCACTAAGTTGAGTATTCATCCTAGGAGCAACAAGATGTACAAGGATCTCCGTACTCGTTTCTGGTGGAAGGGAATGAAACGCAGTGTTTATCAGTTTGTTTCGAGATGTTTGGTGTGTCAACAGGTCAAAGCAGAGCACCGACGACCTGGAGGATTGCTTCACAGTCTGCCTATTCCTGAATGGAAATGAGAGTTTATCACTATGGACTTTGTGACCCATTTGCCGGTATCCCCGAGGAACTGTGATGCTATCTGGGTTGTGGTGGACCGACTCACCAAGTCAGCGCATTTCATTGCCTATAGTCGAGAGTACTCTGTGGATCGCATGGCATGGATGTACATTCAGGAGATCGTCCGACTTCATGGAGTGCCTGTGAGCATTGTCAGCGATCGGGACCCCAGGTTTACTTCTAGATTCTGGGGGAGTGTTCAGCGTGCGATGGGTACTACTCTCAGTTTGAGTACAGCCTATCATCCGGAGACTGATGGTCAGTCAGAGCGCACTATCCGTACGTTAGAGGATATGCTTAGAGCGTGCGTCTTGGATTTTGGTTCAGCCTGGCAGGATCATTTGCCGTTGATCGAGTTCGCTTACAACAACAGCTATCACACTAGTATTGGGATGGCACCTTTTGAGGCGTTGTATGGGCGACGTTGTCGTACTCCACTCTTCTGGGAAGAAGTGGGGGAGAGACAAGCTGAGGGACCGGAGTTTATCCAGCAGGTGATAGACATTGTTGATCAGATCAAAAAACGGATTAAGACTGCACAGGATCGTCAGGCCAGCTATGCTAATATCAAGCGTAGGCCTTTGCAGTTCAAGGTCGGGGAGAAAGTGTTTCTGAGAGTGTCACCTTTCCGCAAGATTCTCAGATTTGGCCTTAAGGGCAAGTTGTCTCCCAGATTTATCGGTCCGTTTGAGATCTTGGAGAGCATTGGCGATTTGGCTTATCGACTAGCTTTTCCACCGCATCTATCCAGTATTCACGACGTATTCCACGTATCTCTGTTGCTACGGTATGTGGCGGATGAATCTCATATTCTGCAGCGTTCTGAGGTTCAGGTAGACAAGGATTTGACTTATGTTGAGAAACCTCTTCGTATCCTGGATTATAAGGATAAGGTTTTACAGAACAAAGTCATTCCTTTGGTTTTAGTTCAGTGGCAGCGCCGAGGCACTGAGGAAGCTACGTGGGAGCTTGAGGATAGGATGCGTAAAGACCATCTTGAGTTGTTTTGATTTCATTCTTTAAGTTGTATTCAGTTGTAAACTCTGTAAAAGACTGATTTGAATAAAGAATGTTTCTGATTTATGTATTTGCATTCGGTACTTAAGATCTTATTTCAAGGACAAAATATCTTAAGTGGGGGAGAATGTAGTAGCCCGTAACCAGTATCAGTAATTAAGGGATTAATCATAATTACTTGGGTAGAGTTCGGAACCTCCGAAGGTGAGATCGGAAGCTCCGAACAGGATCGGAAGCTCCGATGAGCGATCGGAGGCACCGATGGTATTACGTCAGGCATGACGTGTGGTTGTATCGGAAGCTCCGATCACCCCTATCCGAAGTCAACAAGTGATATTTTGACACGTGGCAAATCAGGATCTTCGGAAGCTCCGATGGCAGGATCGGACGTTCCGATCGAGGTTCGGACGTTCCGATCAGGGATCGGAAGTTCCGATCGTTGTCTATAAATAGAAGGCCGAGGCTTCACTTTCATTTGCCAATTCCGAATTCTCCTTTCCTTTCTAGTCCTTTTGGAGCTGTTCTAGTCTTCTTAGGCTTGGTCCGGAGGTCGGCGAGGCGTTCGGTAGTTGTAGCGGAGTTGTGCCCAAGTTCTGGAGGCATCGACATCAAAGGGCTAACGACGGACGAAGGTATAGCTTTTGCTTCCTATAAATATTTAGGAGTATGCAATAGCTTAGTTAAGGCTTTTAGAGCACTTTAATGATAATAGTATCATTTGGCAGTGCAGAGCAGACTATAGGCGTGGACCTAGAGTTGGTAGAGCTTGCACTGTATTGAGGTACGAAAGTACTGTTCGAGATATCCTGACTGAGTATACATGTATTATGTGACTGCATGATTTATATGCCATGATATTATGTTGCATTCATTTGCATCTTGCTGTATCTCTTTCGAGATGTCTGTTAGTAGGGTTGTACCCTATCCTGTTGTGGATGGACTTCCATCGATTTGGGTCTGGCGTATCCACGGTTATCTCGGTATGGGAGCCACCTCCTGAAGCGACGGCACAGCGTGCTACATACCGGGCCCGGTCTATCTTTTTTATCTGATCCTTGACCTCGAGTCTATAGGGAGTTCACTTTGCATGCATGTATACTCATACTCTCGCACTGAGCGTTTTATGCTCACGTCTCGTACTCTGTATTTTTTGGACACCGTATTCCATGGGGCAGGTTTGCGATTGGACGAGGAGGGTGGATCCAGGAGGGGCTAGTCAGTGGTTGGCCAACTGGAGCTTCGTTTAGGTTTTATTACTGTTGTTTGGGTTTATACAGCTATTCGATTTGGTTGTATATTATTGGATAAATTACAGATTCCTTTACTTGGGATTGTATAATGTTTTTGGTTTCCGCAGTTTTATTCTGATATCTGTTTTATTAAGTTAATTGCATGCCTAAGTTCTGTTTAGTAGGTGATCCGGGTAAGGGTCACTACACCACGGCTAGCTGTATCCCTGAACCATTGAGGATAACACAAGTAATGGATTTTTCATCCCCATTGAGATAATTAAATTTAAAAAGTTAAATTTAATGAATAAAGAAGTGGGACTTCTTATATCAGAGTAGAAGAGTAAGATTTCCTTAAAAGATGCAGAAATGGTTTCTGTGCACATTGGTGAAATTGGTTTATCAATCTGAGTCACGATGAATTTTATATTAATTTCTGAACATACGGGCTTTGCTTGTCAGGCTTGAACTTATGACTAATGGGCCCTAAGCTGTTAGCAACCCACATTATAAATAATTTATTGCAGTACAGAAATTACACAACAGAGGCTCATAATTTTCGAACATTAGGGTTTTGAGACCTAGAGTGGCCGCGCCCCTCTCTGTGTTTTCTCTCTGAAATCCAGTCTGTGAATTTCGAATTTGCAGTCTGGTTTAACGGATCAAATTCGTTAATTCTCTTCGTAGAAACTTCTGATAGATTTTCTAGTGCAATCTATCAGAGGGATTAAACTTTTGTTCGTGGACCTGATTGAAGAATTGTTCGTCCATCAGTTCTTGGGATATACAACAAGATCAGAGTTATCTGTTGGTGTCCATAATCTTGTTTCGAGATTCAAAGTAAAAATTTAATTGTTATTTAATTTTTACACGCACAATTTAATCGTAAAGTTTTGATACCCATGATATGGAATCGTTCCATATAAAATTTTAAAACTTCCGCTGCACCGGGTATCAATTCTGATTGATCTGAACACCGTGTTCCAACAACTTGGTTTCCTAGTAGCACATGCGATGTCACTATTTGATCTTCAAGATGCATTGCATAGTTATCGAATCTCAAACGACTCTCGATGTACCAATGGTTGTTGATTCGATCGGGATATTTGGATGAAGGGACCGTACTGTACGCTAACCAAAATCTACTGGTTCTTGCAGGCACTATCAGTGATACCTAGGGAATCATGGGGTGATGTTGCTAGACGCTCTTACCATGATTCAATGGGTAAGTCGGAAATTGTTGTTCCGAGTCACAAGGAGTTGTGAGCCCACGGCTAGCTGTATCTCTGAACCATTGAGGGTCACACAAGTAATGGATTACTAATCCCCGTTGAGATAGTTAAATTTAAAGAGTTAAATTTAATGAAAGAGAAGTTGGACTTCAAAACTAAAGGGAGTGAAATTTCCTAAAATGACATAGGGATGGGTATTTTTGAAAATCACTGAATTCGGATTTAGAAAAATTATCTTGACTTTAAAAGGTGCAGAAATGGTTTCTGTGTTCATTGGTGAAATCAGTTTATCAATCGAAATCATGATGAATTTAATATTAATTTCGATAATAATAGGCTTGGCTTGTTGGGCTTAAGTTATGGATCATGGGCCCTAAGGAGTTAGTGTCCTAATAGACTTATAACTTAATCTAGTCTAGAAATTATATATATATATATGTGTGTAATTTTCGAAAACGATACAATTCAAGTCTTGAAATTTTCAAAAATCACATCTAAATATTAAAAGGAATTTTCGAAAATTTGAGAGAGTGTCTCAAGAGAATTTCGAAATCCCTTCTCCTTTTTGAGAGAATTCAGTCTGTGATTTTTATGAAAAAGTACATTTTGAATTGACAGATCAAATCTGTTTAATCTCTTCGATAAACATCTGATTGATTTCTAGTGCAATCAATCATAGGGTTTTAGTTTTCTGTTCGTGGACCTAATTCCGGAGATTGATCGAGCAAGTCATCAGTTCTTGGGATTTACAACAAGAGCAGATTTAATCTGTTGGAGTCCATAATCAAGCCATAGCTTGAAGAGGTAAAATATTAATTGTTATTATTATTTTACTTGCATAATTTAATCGTTAGGATTTGATACCCATGATATGGAATCGTTCCATATAAAAAAATTTAAACTTCCGCTGCACCGGGTATCAGATCTATGATCTGAAAACGCGTTCCAACAAATCGGTCACTGTATTATATCGCCTAACAGTGCCACTCGACTATAATCCTCAGATCGTCTAATTCAAATGAAACGAAACGTTTGGCTCAATATGAATGCATATGATAAACTAAAACATTCAATCATGTAATTCAAGTAATTCACATAGACATGCATGTATGTGATTTCTCTAGGACACTCGACTCAATCCGGATTCGAGTTAATCGTCTTATTCCATCCAATTTTGTCTTATACCTCTCTTTGATCGAAAGTTCCAATCCTAAACAAATCAAAAGATAATTCGATTCAAAAGCTATTCGAATTCAATCAAATAGTCAAGAAGTACAATACTATATCGTCTTCAATCTCTCAAGATTCAAACTCTGAAATTCCAAGCTATCGGCCTTCAAAACAATCTGTACGGAGATGTAAACGAATCAATATCATTCAATGACTCAATTCGAATACGTTTCAACAATAAAATTGATCGAAAATCCCAAACTCAAACCGACGGCATAACGGCTATAAATCGATCAACTGAAAATGTAGACAGCAGTACAATATCTCATTCAACTCAATACAACTTCAATAACATCAAAACATCTCAAATCATGTAGTAGCCCATACCCGAAATCAGTGATTAAGTGTTAATCAATTCATTAATCCTACTAGTTAAGAGTAAACGTGATTAAAGGAACTCATGCGTGAGTTGAAGAATCAGCTACAGGATCTTTTGGACAAGGGGTACATTCGTCCTAGTGTATCTCCTTGGGGAGCTCCTGTTCTTTTTGTAAAGAAGAAGGATGGGTCTATGCGGTTGTGCATTGACTATCGGCAGCTAAATCGAGTCACTGTGAAGAACAAGTATCCGTTGCCTCGTATTGATGACTTGTCTGATCAGCTGCAGAGCACTTCAGTTTACTCCAAGATTGACTTAAGATCTGGGTATCATCAGTTGAGAGTCCGTGATCAAGACGTAGCCAAGACTGCATTCCGTACTCGTTATGGGCATTACGAGTTTCTATTGATGTCATTTGGTTTGACTAATGCGCCGGCTATATTCATGGATTTGATGAACCGTGTCTTCAGGGAGTACTTGGACAAGTTTGTCGTGGTCTTCATTGATGACATCTTGGTGTATTCACCTAATATGGAAGAGCATGTTTCTCACTTGCGGTTGGTACTACAGACTCTTGGAGATGAGCAGTTGTACGCCAAGCTGAGCAAGTGTGAGTTCTGGATGGATAGAGTGGTCTTTCTTGGCCATATCATATCCAAGGAGGGGATTTCTGTTGATCCAAGCAAGATTAAAGCGGTACTTAATTGGTCGTGTCCGATGACAGTTGCTGAGATTTGTAGTTTTCTGGGTCTAGCAGGGTATTATCGTCGCTTCATTCTGAACTTCTCTCAGCTAGCTCGACCGTTGACGCAGCTTACCCGCAAGGGTGTGGATTTTGAGTGGTCCTTCGAGTGTGAGGAGAATTTCCGTGAGCTTCGACGGCGGTTGACTTCTGCGCCGGTGTTGGCATTACCTTCAGGATCTGGAGGGTATGTAGTTTACACGGATGCTTCTCTTCAGGGGTTAGGTTGTGTCCTGACTCAAAATGGGCATGTGATCGCATACGCTTCTAGACAGCTGAAGCTTCACGAGGACAACTACCCAGTCCCTGATTTGGAGTTAGCAGCCATTGTGTTCGCTTTGAAGATCTGGCGTCATTATCTGTATGGCGAGAAATTTGAGATCTTCACCGACCATAAGAGTCTCAAGTATTTGTTCACTCAAGCGGAGTTGAACATGAGGCAGAGACGTTGGATGGACTTGCTTAAGGATTATGATTGCGAGATTAAGTACCATCCGGGAGCTGCTAATCTCACCGCTGATGCATTGAGTCGCAAGGTGCGACTATCCGCACTTCAGACTTGTTCGATGTCTAGTGCGATCAGTGACTGTTGTACTTCAGGATATACCTTCAAGCATAAGAAAGGTATGCAGAGTATACAGATGTTTGCGATATTATCTGAGCCAGCTTTGTATTCGCGGATTCGAGATGCTCAGATGTCTGATTCGAAGACCCAACGTTTAGCCCGTCTAGCTAACGAGGGTAGCTCGTCTGGATTTCACTATCAGTCAGATGGCTTTCTGTTTTTGTCTGGTAGGCTTGTGATTCCGCAGGATGTAGAGTTGCGAGAGGAGATTTTGTCTCAGGCGCATCACACTAAGTTAAGTATTCATCCTGGGAGCAACAAGATGTACAAGGATCTGCGTACTCGTTTCTGGTGGAAGGGGATGAAATGCAATATTTATCAGTTTGTTTCGAGATGTTTGGTGTGTCAACAGGTCAAGGCAGAGCACCGACGACCTGGAGGATTTCTTCACAGTCTGTCTATTCCTGAATGGAAATGGGAGTTTATCACAATGGAGTTTGTGACCCATTTTCCGGTATCCCCGAGGAACTGTGATGTTATCTGGGTTGTGGTGGACCGACTCACCAAGTCAGCGCATTTCATTGCCTATAGTCGGGAGTACAATGTAGATCGTATGGCTCGGTTGTACATTCAGGAGATAGTTCGACTTCATGGAGTGCCTGTGAGCATTGTTAGCGATCGGGACCCCAGGTTTACTTCTAGATTCTGGGGGAGTGTTCAGCATGCGATGGGTACTACTCTCAGTTTGAGTACTGCCTATGTAGCGACCCTACTCGGATCCGCTATCTAATCAGAGTTAAGAGCATAATTAAACATGCATTAAATAAATTGCTGCGGAAGACTTAAATAAAAACAGACCGGCAGAATACAACCGGTTAAATAAATTCGATTATACAACCAAATCGAATAAATAACCTAAAGGCATAACCTACAACTAATCCTGCTGTCTTCACTGGTCACTGGCTACTCCAAGATCCGGGTGCTCAATCCTGCACCTACACCTGCCCCGTCGAATGGGGTGTCCAAATACACAGAAAAGACTGGACGTGAGCTCTAAGCTCAATACGAAATCACTGGGTAAAACATACAAATATGATGCATGCAAATGATAGGGTATCCATATCTGGGATAACTGTATATAACTGCTCGGTAAAGGCGCCTAGGACATGAGTGGTACAACCCGGGGAGCAAACCCTGTCGACACTGCTCATTCCTATAGGACGTGGATTGTGTCCCCAGATGCTAATCACCCATGACTTGTCAGTCACTGGGCCCTAGACATCAACCGTCCAGACAGGGCTGAGTGACCCTACGTGGCTCATCTCACAATATGGACAGGCACAATATGATATGCACATGTTGCATAATAATATGACACACAAATGCAAAATATACGCATGCAAAACCCGCTGGCTATCTCAGTCTGTACTTACGTACCTTTCTACAGGCAGTTCCTAGCAGTTCCACTCTAGGTTCCAAGCCTATATCAGCTCTACAATGCAAATATCCATGCATCAATAATTAAGCTCTAAAAGCCTTAATTAAGTTATTGCATACTCCTAAATAATTTAAGGAGACCATAGCTATACCTGCGTCCGTCGTCAGCCCGCTGATGACAATTGCCTCAAAACTAGGCCACTGCTCCGCTACGACGCCTGGATCGCTATGCCACTTCCGGATTCCCAATAGGATGCCTAGAACTCCCTAGATCTGAGTTAGAAGGCCTAGGAATTGAGAGAAGAAAAGGAGATGTGCGAGTTGAAAATGAAATTTCGGACCTCTATTTATAGGCAAAGTTCGGGCCGTCCGAACTCGATTTCGGATCCTCCGAACTGGTTTGGATCCCCCGTTCTTGACTTCGGAGCCTCCGTTCCTGTTCGGAGCCTCCGATCCTGACTTCGGATCCTCCGAAGTCCCATCAATGATGTCATCCATGACGCATTATCTTCGGAGCCTCCGATCCGAGCTCGGATCCTTCGAACCCGTTCGGATCCTCCGATCTTTGGTTCGGATCCTCCGATCCAGTTCGGAGCCTCCTAACCCGGTTCGGAGCCTCCGAACCATCCGAACCCTCGGAACCTTCCCGACCCTTTTCGAGTGTCCTGAATCTATTTCTGGACTCCGTTAACCCATTTGGAACTTCCTTAATCATGTTTTACTTAATCTCAACATGATTACATGATTAATTATTAATTAATCATTAATTCTGGATACGGGTCACTACATTCTCCCCCCCTTAAAATATTTCATCCTCAAAATCTAGGGTAAAACCTCGAGAACGTACAAGAAACCCTTGCTCAAGTGTCTGGTCGAAATATCCTCCGACACGCTCAGACTCTCGTCGAATTCCCTATAAGCTCTATTAATGCTTAACCGTATTAAAATTTTTCCAGCTGAAAATTACTGCGCTACTGGTCGACAATCGAACTCCTCTAGCACTCGCATATCACAACATTGATACGTCTTCCAAACTGACCGCGATCTCTCTGGTCACGAAAGATACCAACACCCACTTGATCGAGATTATCGTCATAAAGGAAATCTTATACTGACGAAGACCAAGTCATAACCTGACTGGTTTACGAAAATCTTCGAATCACTAATCAAAATTAACCATCTAATGGTTCCAAAATTTCTCGGTGCTCGACACCTCTAGTCAGGAAAACACTAATCCCAACATTGTGCTGACACATCTAACATGAATCTCGCTTTAAGAGAATCCAGTGGACTCAAGTCTATACTTCAACGTAACTGCTCACAATGTTCCCTAGACTGGTTACCCTCCCCACTCTCCTTGAAGCACAACCGGCTTCCTAAGGAATACTGGGAACTTAAACCATCATGTCTAGTACATTCTACTGTCCACGTTTCTTATTATAACCTCAACACGGTGCCCTGATGATAACTATAATCACTTGCAATTTATGACGCTACGTTATCTCCTAGCCATTGGCCTGCGAAATCACGCATACATTGCAATAGAAGTCATTACACCTCTGATGATCTGCATCATCTCAACCATAGGTTATTCACCCATGAATCTCAATCGTTGGACATCCTCCTGATAGTTATACATACTCGCAATCACTATGAGCTCATCAAGACTAAGGCAAGCTCCCACCAATATGCTCGATTGGGTCATTCCACAGTGCACAGACATTTGGAAACGCTTCCTATTCCGTCTTAAAAACTCGACAGTCATTGCACCTAGTATAACTCAACTCGGAGTCTCTGATGATACCATCATCGCTCATCCCAACCTCACAAGGTCGAATCATAAAGATCCTGGAAACTAAATCCCAACGGATTCTCAATAGTCAAATCGCTCCCTTGCTAAATGCATCAGTCTCAACACTGAACGAACTAATTCGTCGATTCCCTAGTCAATCCTGGGAAATACTTGTGCTCGAAGTAACTTGCCACACAATGCGTCTCTGATTGTCGTTTATTGCTACAACGCAATATTCTTGACAAACAGCCTGCATAGATGTGACTCACTGACTCGAAAGAACAAACTCGATCCGTCACGATCTTGCGAAATCTTCGACCCCAAAAGCAAACCTCGTTGGCCACTAAGTCAACCCTTGACTTCTCTGTCATTTCAGAGACATTGTTCATCACATGCTGGAAGATTAGTGACACAACCTGCCGGATCTCGAGGATCAGATCTTAGCTAATGTCACACAAATCAGACAACTGATGTTTTCTTGCTAATGTCTATTAGCATTTCCAACTACTCGTCGGATCCAACCACAACGGTACACATAGATGCCCTTACTTAACCGAAATGTCCGGTCAACAATCTTCATTATTGTTGTTCAATGGAAAACACTCACATGAAACAACAACATGATCCTTTCCTGACCTATTGCTATCACTAAGCAATTGATTGGATCAATATCAGCTTCCTTCTTAACAAGAATGCACTATACTGGAAACTACCAACTCCCTTGTTTGTCTCCACTGTCAAGTTAGCACCTAACTTGATCATACAAGTCTACTTGCAATCGTTTCCGATTACAGCAATCCCAAAAGATTCATCTCTGGCGATCATTGAGACAAAATAACTCAAATCTCCGATTTCTCTGAGATGGTATTCAGTACTCATCTCATAAGCATTTACTCGACAAAATACAATCCCAAGTATTCTTCGATTGCTCTATCCAAATCATCACTGATTGGATTTACCCTATCGATCTCGTCGAACTACTGATGTTCGCGCTCATTCGATCAGACAACCACTGATCATCTAGACCTACATGGCTCGGTCAATGACTATGACTCAGCTGCCACAAAGAATCATTTCCAAACGGTGTCAGATCACAGTATATAAGTAGTTTACTTGGCACAAGTCCTACGCCTTTACATCACTACTAACCGCTGCTTCGTGTTCTGAACTTAACCATCCTAACTTTGACAGAGTTACCCAATAACCACTAGTAGTCACTAGCACAGATCCCGTGCCACCTTAGCACTACTAATCGTTGTCTTGTTCACCCAAAGCAAACATCAAGATAAACTAAGCCCATTTCCATCCCATGGAAAATCCTACGCTCAACCTCTGAAAATATCAGACAGTACTTAGCGCAACCACTAGACTCACTATCCTTACCTCGTTCATTCAGAATGAACACCACGAATCGTCAAGTCAAAGAAGAATAACTAAAGAATCTTAAAGATTTCCACAATCTTCGAATACTCTCCTGATCATATCCCTTGTTAAGATTGTGCAACAGTTCAAGACTAAGGTAGATTACCTCAATAACCCACCTGGACAACCACCAAGGTTTCACGGTCATAGGCCATGCTTCCCTCATATCTTAAATAGTCATGTACAATCCTCAACATCTGATATAATCCCTCGCAGATGAAGTCATTCATCATGGAGTAGTCCTCACATTCGAGTCGAATTCTTAGAACAATATCCTATCCAAGTTCTTGGATAACTCCTATTATAGGAAAATTCTAACCACAACCCTGATGACAACCCATAGCCATCGCTGGTAGAAATCCGTCCACCTACTAGATCCACACGTCTAGCAGTAACCCAAAGGTTAAAACCTATCTGCTCAAAGTACACACTTGTCAAGAAAATCCCTCCATGAGTGGTTCCCATAGCAGAACACTCAAACTATATCTCTGTCACACCAGATGATATCAAACCATCGATATCAAACCTGATATCTAATCCAAGGTCATACCTCGTCGTGACTGCTACCAAATCCTTAGAATGAATAGCCTTCCCACCACCAATTCTGAAGCACAAAGGCTCCCAGATAACCTCTGAAGTACAAGGACTCCCAGAGTAACACTGGCATAGGGTCGCGCCCCATCACGTCTAGTCATGGTCATAGTCCACAACTCTCGGCATATACTGGACCTGGTATCCCGATGAAAACTCATCATCTCAAGTCTCAACCTAACGAAGGTCAGACAGCCTACTATTCTCAAGGAAACAACCTAGAACAAAGTCCAAATGTTCTAAACCGAACAATACCTTTAATGCCTCTAGATGAGTTCACTCATCGCTGGCACTAACTTAGCCCACTGACTAACTAGGTCAATCCTAGGAAAACGCCTAGACTAACCGCAAGTCATACTTTCATAGTCGACCCACTCAAATCCCATGAGCTGCAATAGTTGAACACTAATCAACTAAAACAATGTCAATCCTAGCAAAATCACTCGCAATCATTCACGAATTGCTGGATAAATAAAACATGTATCATTGCTTCCATTTATGTACAACTTCTCAATTACAATCCCATGGAATACATACAGTATTCAAAATACAATGAAATGTACAATCGAACTTGAAATGATACAACCATAGTATGATGATTCATTACAACTGAAATACTGTTTAAAACTACAACGATACAATATTTAAATCATCGTACTAATCTTGTTCCTTGAGCATGAAGCTTCTAATCGACACACGCATCGATACAAGCATACTCCCGACCAAGTCTCTCTACATGTCCTCCTACGAAGAACTCCGGAGAAATGGCTCGTGATAGCTAACCAGCTATGCTCTGCGTCAGTGCATGTCAGTCGACCCCTTCTGCTCACGATCTACCATCAGTGTTCTTCTTGTAACCAAATCATGCTTCTGAACATGAAGTTTCCCGTGTGCCTACCGAAAGCATCGATACAAGCATACCGGCAAAACCATGTTCTGCATGAGGTTAAAGACCTTACGCTCGAAACCTGTCATGCCTTAGGCACTCGAGGCATTCCCTGGTAAAGGTCTATCTGACAATCTCTCCAACTACTAGTGGAGAATCTTCAGAGTAGTGTCATCATGGTATGGACGATACAAATGCAAGCATCAAGTGCGTCCCATCCAATGCTCTGCCACTGCCTCTGGCATCCGGTACTCGATCCAAAACTAGGATCCACCTGAGTCGAAAACTTGAAAACTCGGACACGATCCATCACTCCTGTCCGCACTTGCTAGAATCCCATAAGCCAAATCTTCAGAAATCCTGCCGATGATGATAGTATTCGGGAAAATTAATCGCCGCATCATCACCTCTTCCAAGGTCTCATCCATCCTATAAGGATAACCCAAATTCTCAGTACTATATCCCAAGTCTCTTGCATGCATATGCTCTGATACCAATAAATGTAGCAACCCTACTCGGATCCGCTACCTAATCAGAGTTAAGAGCATAATTAAACATGCAATAAATAAATCACTGCGGAAGACTTAAATAAAAACAGACCGGCAGAATACAACCGGTTAAATAAATTTGATTATACAACCAAATTGAATAAATAACCTAAAGGCATAACCTACAACTAATCCTGCTGTCTTCACTGGTCACTGGCTACTCCAAGCTCTGGGTGCTCAATCCTGCACCTACACCTGCCCCGTCGAATGGGGTGTCCAAATACACAGAAAATACTGGACATGAGCTCTAAGCTCAATACGAAAGCACTGGGTAAAACATACAAATATGATGCATGCAAATGATAGGGTATCCATATCTGGGATAACTGTATATAACTGCTCAGTAAAGGCACCTAGGAAATGAGTGGTACAACCCGGGGAGCAAACCCTGTCGACACTGCTCATTCCTATAGGACGTGGACTGTGTCCCCAGATGCTAATCACCCATGACCCGTCAGTCACTGGGCCCTAGACATCAACCGTCCAGACAGGGTTGAGTGAGCCTACGTGGCTCATCTCACAAGATGGACAGGCACAATATGATATGCACATGCTGCATAATAATATGACACACAAATGCAACATATAAGCATGCAAAACCCGCTGGCTATCTCAGTCTGTACTTACGTACCTTTCTACAGGCAGTTCCTAGCAGTCCCACTCTAGGTTCCAAGCCTATATCAGCTCTACAATGCAAATATCCATGCATCAATAATTAAGCTCTAAAAGCCTTAATTAAGCTATTGCATACTCCTAAATAATTTAAGGAGACCATAGCTATACCTACGTCCGTCGTCAGCCCGCTGATGACAATTGCCTCAAAACTAGGCCACAGCTCCGCTACGACGCCTGGATCGCTATGCCACTTCCGGATTCCCAATAGGATGCCTAGAACTCCCTAGATCTGAGTTAGAAGGCCTAGGAATTGAGAAAGAAAAAGGAGAGGTGCGAGTTGAAAATGAAATTTCGGATCTCTATTTATAGGCGAATTTCGGGCCGTCCGAACTCGACTTCGGATCCTCCGAACTGGTTCGGATCCCCCGTTCCTGACTTCGGAGCCTCCGTTCCTGTTCGGAGCCTCCGATCCTGACTTCGGATCCTCCAAAGTCCCATCAATGATGTCATCCATGACGCATTATCTTCGGAGCCTCCGATCTGAGCTCGGATCCTCCGAACCCGTTCGGATCCTCTGATCTTTGGTTCGGATCCTCCGATCCAGTTCGGAGCCTCCTAACCCGGTTCGGAGCCTCCGAACCATCCGAACCCTCGGAACCTTCCCGACCATTTTCGAGTGTCCTGAATCTATTTCTGGACTCCGTTAACCCATTTGGAACTTCCTTAATCATGTTTTACTTAATCTAAACATGATTACATGATTAATTATTCATTAATCGTTAATTTTGGATACGGGTCACTACAGCCTATCATCCGGAGATTGATGGTCAGTCAGAGCCCACTATCCGTACTTTGGAGGATATGCTTAGAGCGTGCGTCATGGATTTTGGTTCAGCCTGGCAGGATCATTTGCCATTGATCGAGTTCGCGTACAACAACAGCTATCATACTAGTATTGGGATGACACCTTTTGAGGCGTTGTACGGATGACGTTGTCGTACTCCACTCTTATGGGAAGAAGTGGGGGAGAGACAGGCTGAGAGACCGGAGTTTATCCAACAGGCGATAGACATTGTTGATCAGATCAAGAAACGGATTAAGACTGCACAAGATCGTCAGGCCAGCTATGCTAACAGCAAGCGTAGGCCTTTGCAATTCGATGTCGGGGAGAAAGTATTTCTGAGAGTGTCACCTTTCCGCAGAATTCTCAGATTTGGCCTTAAGGGCAAGTTGTCTCCCAGGTTTATTGGTCCGTTTGAGATCTTGGAGAGCATTGGCGATTTGGCTTATCGACTAGCTTTGCCACCGCATCTTTCCAGTATTCACGACGTGTTCCACGTATCTCTGTTGCGACGATATGTGGTGGATGAGTCTCATATTCTGCAGCAATCTGAGGTTCAGGTGAGCAAGGATTTGACCTATGTTGAGAAACCTATTCGTATCCTAGATTATAAGGATAAGGTTTTGCGAAAAAAATTCATTCCTCTGGTTTTAGTTCAGTGGAAGCGCCGAGGCACTGAGGAAGCTACTTGGGAGCTTGAGGACAGGATGCGTGAAGACCATCCTGAGTTGTTTTAATTTCGGTTTTAGTTGTATTCAGTTGTAAACTCTGTAAGAGTTTGACTGGAATAAAGAATGTTTCTGATTTTTGTTTTACATTCAGTACTTAAGATCTGTTTTCGAGGACGAAACATCTTAAGTGGGGGAGAATGTAGTAGCCCGTACCCGAAATCAGTGATTAAGTGTTAATCAATTCATTAATCCTACTAGTTAAGAGTAAACGTGATTAAGGGAACTCTTAATGGGTTAACGGAGTCCGGAATTGGATTCAGAACACTTGAAAATGGTTTGAGGTTCATCGAGTTCGGAGGCTCTGAAGTCAAGGTTCGGACAGTCCGAAGTAAGGGTTCGGACGATCCGAAGAGTGGTTCGGACGCTCCGAACGTGCTGCCGACAGTCTTCATGGATGACGTCATTGTGCTGATGTAAGCAATGACGTATTATTGGGTTCGGACGACCCGAAGTCGAGATCGGATGGTCCGATCGTGTTCGGACGCTCCGAAGTCCAGTTCGGACGATCCGAACTCCGTCTATAAATATGAGGGCCGAGATTCAGATTTAGACGCACCAATCACCTCTTCTCCCTCGATTCCTTAGCCTTCTAACTCAGAGCTAGGGAATTCTAGGCGTCCCGTTGGGAATCCGGAAGTGGCATAGCAGTCCAGGCGTCGTAGCGGAGCTGTGGCCTAGTTTTGAGGCAATCGACAGCAAAGGGCTAACGACGGACGAAGGTATAACTTTTGCTTCCTATAAATATTTAGGAGTATGCAATAGCTTAGTTAAGGCTTTTAGAGCAATTTAATGATAGTAGTATCATTTGGCAGTGTAGAGCAAACTATAGGCGTGGACCTAGAGTTGGTAGAGCTTGCACTGATTTGAGGAACGGAAGTACTGTTCGAGATATCCTGACTGAGTATGCATGTATTATGTGACTGCATGGTTTATATGTCATTGATTTATGCTGCATTCATTTGCATACTGAGCTATCTCCTTCGAGATGTTTGTTAGTAGGGTTTTTCCCTATCCTGTTAGTGGTTGGACTTCCATCGATTTGGGTCCGGCATATCCACGGTTATCTCGGTATGGGAGCCACCTCCTGAAGCGACGGCACAGCGTGCTACATACCAGGGCCCGGTCTGTCTCTGTTATCTGATCCTTGACCTCGAGTTTATAGGGAGTTCACTTTGCATGCATGTATACTCATACTCTCGTACTGAGCGTTTTATGCTCACGTCTCGTACTCTGTGTTTCTGGATACCCTATTTCATGGGGCAAGTTTGCGATTGGATGAGGCGGGTGGATCCAGGAGGGGCTAAGCAGTTGTTGGTCAGCTGGAGCTTCGCCTAGGTTTTATTTATGTTGTTATTGGATTAATACAGCTGTTCGATATGGTTGTATAATATTTGGGTATTTACAGATTCCTTGCCTTGGGATTGTATATTGTTTATGGTTTCCGCAGTTTTATTTTGATATCCGTTTAATTAAGTTAATTGCATGCCTAAGTTCTGTTTAGTAGGTGATCCAGGTAAGGGTCACTACAAATCAACCAAATCTCAAATCCCCATTTTCTAAAATCATAAGAAAATTCATAACAAATCCGAACGACTCTCTTTTTCCAATCCGACTGAGAATAAACGATAAGAGCTAGCTCAAGAACATCATACTCGAAACTCATTCGATTCTGACAACATTCGGAAAATAAAGCTTCATAGAAATCAAAGAAACTTACTTCAGAACGGAGCTCTCAATGTCGTGATCGCAAATATAACTTCTAATTTAAATTCTACAGGACAGATCGAACAAAGCCGGAGAATCAAAAGCTTGAAGAATGATGGGGCGTTTTCAATGAAGGAAAATGAGTGAAGAGGAAGAAGAAGAAGAAGAAGCTAAGGAGACTAAGTCATTATAATTCCATGACCAAATAATATAACAAATCACATTTTTGCGTTTTAGTCCCTGAAAAATCCAAAAATTGCAAAATGGTCCCTGACATAAATCAAAACGGCTCTCGAATTATAAAATCTTCGGTTATCTCAAATAAACTCTATTAAGATAAATTTGGGGCATTACACTAATTTTGGGATGTAACGGTTTTACATGTCTTGCTCGAGGGCGAGTAAGATTCAAGTATGGGGGAATTGATAAATGTGTTTTGTATGCGTATTTTCATGTTGTTTTATTGTTGTTTTGCATACATTCATGTGCCGTCATTTATGTTTTTAATTAAGTTTTGGTCACATTTCATGCAGCATGTCTACATAATATTCTCCCGGGTTTTTTGGGTAGAAAATGGCAAAATAAGAAAATTTCGGACCAAAATGATGTTCGCTCGAGCTGAGTATTTCTACCGCTCGAGCGAGAGAAGAATCAAGTGTCGGGCAGAAATATGTTCGCTCGAGCTGGGCTTTATTACCGCTCGAGCGGAGAAGGAAAGAATTGCGAGACAGAAGTATTCTCGCTCGAGCAGGAAGTTTCTACCGCTCGAGCGGGAAGGGCGTGCAGAGTTTGTATTTTTGGAAATTCTTTCTCGAGTTGGATACTATCTTTTGAAGATATTTGGGCGTATAAATAGCTTTCTTAACATCAGATGAAGAGTTCCAAACGTGTTTGAGAGGCAAGGAGGCGGCTACAACCATCAATCTCGTTCTATTCTTCTTCTTTTCTTTTAATTTTTAATTTTTGGTTCATGCTTTGGATTGAAGAACTTGATTTTGAATTATGTTAATTTTTGAGTAGTCGTTTTATTTCGATCAAGGCCGCATGATTGGGCCGAACAAGTTTATGCAGAAAACTTTAATGTTGATTGAGATTTTTCAGATTTGGTTTTATAATTATTTATTTTTGAATTTAAATTTGTCTTGCGAATATTAATCTGGCCAATTTTTTACTTGAATGTTAATCGATTCTAAGTCGTCAGAGGAGGAATTGATTTAGATCACTTCATTAATCAACACAAAAGTTAAATTGACTAGAAATAGTATTTGATTTCATTGTGTGGTTTTATGTGCAAACTGAATTCTCACGAATCTAAATGCATTCGAAGTTGATTTGAATTATAAAAGATTGATCCGTCAACATCTGAATAGGTTTTAATTGTTCTAAAAATAAACCTTCAAACAAGTTAGGAGAATTCACCGTAATTTAAGATTGAAATATAAATCCTAAATCGGCATCTTGTTGCATGATTTGTTCGGTACCTACGTGTGTCTTTGATCGAATTTCTAAATCTTGAATTTAATTCCAAAGTGTTCACTGCATTTTTATTTTATTTTAAATTATTTATGAATATTATTTTAAACAAACAAATCACATCACTTTTATTTGTTAGTCTAGATTAAGTAGAAATAATTATATTTTGGTAGTTGCTAATAACAGTCTCTGTGGGTTCGATACTTGGACTCTCTGTCCACTTTACTATTATTTGACCTAGTGCGCTTGTTAGTAATTATTTTTAAAACCGATTTAAGAGGTCATCCTTTCTTAATCATTTTTACTTAATTAATCTTGTAAAATGGAGTCGGGCTACTACATTCTCCCCCTACTTAAGAAATTTCCTTTTACTCAAACTGAACATTTTACAAGATACTGTCAAAATACAACAGAAATCAGAACAATTCTGGATAGTCTATATGTATACGGCTCACAAGTTTCCTAGTAGCTTCTTCAGTGCCTCGACGTTTCCACTGAACTAGAACAAGAGGAATGATCTTGTTATGTAAGACCTTATATTTATGACCTATGATACGCAAAGTTCTCTCCACATACGTCAAATCTGTATCCAACTGTACTTCAGATGGTTGTAAGATATGAGACTCATCTGCCACATACCGTATTAACAATGACACATGGAATACATCATGGATACTTGACAAATACGGCGGTAACGCCAATCAGTAAGTCAAATCTCCAACATTTTCCAAAATCTCAAATGGACCAATGAACCTAGGAGATAGCTTACCCTTGAGCTCAAATCTCAAAATCCTGCGAAATGGTGAAACTTTCAAGAACACCTTCTCGCCCACCTCAAAATGTAAAGGTCTATGCTTAACATTCGCATACCTAGCTTGCCGATCCTGTGCAGTCTTAATTCGCTTATTGATCTGTCCAACAATATCAACAGTCTGTTGGACTAACTCTGATCCTTCTACCTGTTGCTCCCCCACTTCTTCCCAGAACAGTGGAGTGACATTGTCGCCCGTACAACGCCTCAAACGGATCCATCCCAATACTACGATGGTAACTGTTGTTTTACGCGAACTCAATCAATGACAACTGATCTTGCCAAGCTGGACCATAATCCAAAGAAGGTCACATAATAATTGTTTTGGTAATTTTAATGGTTGTACAAAAATACATCCACTGCTTTCACTAAAATTAGAAATTCATAAAGGACAAAATTTGAATGTCACTAACCAACTTTCTCATTTATTTCATCATATTCTTTTTTTAATCACTCATATTGCAGTAGTGATAAACAAATTATATTAATTAAAAATATACTATATAAATTATATATAATATTTTTGTGTTATATCACACATATAACGCGTATGCATTTCAAAAATAATATAATATTTTTTAACCACTCATATTACATTACGTTGCAATTCATGGAGGGTCGGGTTGAAAGCATTGGACACCACGAAGCTTTCTCGCGCATGCCATGGCGAAGCGTAGGACGACACGAGACCATCTCAGCGCATTCAAGCCCCGCCATGGCCAACCCACGAGCCTGCCACGTCTCTCACATCACACACATTTCCCAACGCCATAAATATACAACTCCACGTCCTTTTCAACAGAAGTTGGGGACCCTTATCTTCAAATATAATAACAAAAAATAATAATAATAATAATAACAACAACATCAATAATATTTTTTCATACATCCTAGAAATGAGTCCAATAAAATAACAATACTTAGAATGACCCTAACATTGTATAAAATATTGCATTTGAACCAATAAGATTCCTAACCTCTTAAATAGTTGACTGAATATATTGCATTTGAACCAATAAGATTCCTAACCTCTTAAATAGTTGACTGAATATATATATATATATATAATTATCATCAATATAATGGAGAATTTTTTGTACTATTTTCTCTCGGAAGAATCCAACACTATTTCGTGGATTCTTCGGGTTGTCTCCACCTCAGATGCTTCAGTTTCCTCTCCTTTCTTGCTGCTATAATAGGCATCAAAGAATTCCCTGTTCTCCTTCTCTAGCTCCTTCCACACTGATTTTACATTTAAAAAAAAATAATAATAGAAAGAAAAAACCCAAAAAAAAAATTCTTCAAAATATTGAATCTTCGAGCCATTAATCGATTATTTATTATATAATAATATTTGAAGATCATGTGTAACCTGTGGAAGTAATGACAGGCTTGATATTTGCATGTTTGTAGAGGGCTTCCATGCATTCTTCTCTGCTCGTCTTAAATAGTATGCACTCTTCTATCAGGTGTTGCACCTGCTTAAAATATATATATACTTCATTAATCCCGCATACTCAAACTCAAACAATTCGTTCTCTTAACATCCTTATATCGCGTGCAAGTAATTTGGATCAAGAATCACAATAATCTGAGTTTAAAAAAAATAGTTATGAATCCATATATTTCAATTTATCATTTCATCCTTTTATTTGAGATAGATCAAACATAAGAAGACAAAGTATATATATAGAACTCTGAGAAGATTAATTAAACCAAGAGAAATTAGAGTACTTTACCATGTGGATATATTGATCAGAAGAATCCGATCCCATCATTAATTTGTGTTATTTTTTAATAAAAATATATGATCAGGTGTTTTGGGGATCAAGTTTTCCTCTCAGTAAAATGATCGAAGAAGGCCAATTTATATTATATATATATAGAGAGAGAAAGAGAGAGAGTTGCAGCAGAAGACTTAGAGAGGGGGGAGAAGTTGAAGGATACGAAAGAAGAAGCAAGTGCATTAAATTAAGAGCCTAGCCAGTGTATCAGCGATTCAGCAACTTGAAATAATTAAAACAAAATGTGTGACGATGCGTAGGAATCATACGTATCTTAACAAAATTAAAAACATAAGTAATAAATAATTCACGAGATAGTCTTATCCAATAATTTTTTTAGATATATATTTTTATTAATCTTACTCATGAAAAACAATTTTTTATGCGAAAAATCTCACTGTAGATATATATTAAGTGGATATTGTGAGATATATCGTCTTAAGAGAATTATTTCTTATAAAATTAAGATATATATATATATATAATATATATAAAATAGATACTGTTTTATAAACTGAGCACTAATTAAAGTGTGATATCTCCATGTTTTATGGATAAAACGAATATGGTATACTAATTATACATCACAAATGGTTGATGACTCAATCCTCATCTGCTACCAATATTTTAAGTTTAGCACAAAATTTCATTCAAACTTATTGAGAGAAATTACTCCTCGAATCAAAGGAAAAGTATATGCATCATGAATCTCTCTAGTTAAGATAGTGTTTGCAACCTCTAAAAATAAGTAATTATGAAGATTCTTTTCACAAATATGATTGCGTAAGAATTCTAATTAATATATAGTATTTCACAAAAGTTTACATGCAACCATTTTACTGGTTAATTATAATGTGACGAATATTCAATTCGACAAAATTCATAAAAAATATTAATTTTTATAAAAATAATGAATTTTCGATTTAGATATAGAATCGACAAATCTCATAAAAATAAAATCTAACGAGCTGTCTCACCAAAAAAAGTTACTCGATCATATTAGTTTGAGCCATAAAAAGTTTATTTTAGTTTCGACGAGCTTGGGATTTCAAAACACGTATGAAAAATGAAAAAAAAAAAAAAGGTTTTTTAAATTTAACTAGGCTTCAATTTAACTAGTAAAATATAAATATATATATATATATAATATGTTTAGGTTGGAAATTAGAAAATAAAATTGTGTTTAATAAAGAGGAGGGATCTAGTGACGTCATAAAATGGTGGGGTGGGGTGGGGTGGGGGAGGGCGAGGGTAGGGGAGGGGGCAGTCCCACGTGGTAGCTGATACATGATTGGTTGAAAGAAGATTAGAGGAGATTTTGTTAAGGAACCCAGCCCAATTTTGACGCTTCACGTGGAAATTCGGGCCGAAGAGCCCAAAGATGGTAGGCCTAGTTGGCCCCATTTCCATATAGATTCGAAATGAGCCCCACAAAGGCCCAAAATCAATCCACATATTAAAATAAACCCGAAATAAATAAATAAACAAACAATAAAAACAATAATGTTCAAACAACTCAAAAAAAAAATAAATAAATAATCATACTCATCTCTTACATGATTACTAGTATTTCATGCTATGTAGAATAACCTTCAAGTTGACTCAATAATAATGCCATTTAAATTTGGTTCTACTTTGTATTACTGGGATATGTGAATTTAGGGATTCGATTCAAAAAATAAATATGAAAATTCGTTTTCAAACTACTCATATTTAGCAAATTTCAAATAGATCATAATTAACGGTACATTTATATAAATTCACAAAGAGGTCGATTTATATAAATTAACAAAAAGGTCGATTTCTAATGCATGCACCCAGCATAAATTCATCGTAACAATTAAACAGATTTGGAATAAATGGATTCATATCCCTCAATCCAAATATGCCATACTCGAATATATTTTTATTTGATGGGTTTCATTACTAGAACAAATGTGATTTCTCAATTGTTAGATATGGGCAAAAGCAATTTTCCAAGTTTGGTGCATACATTGTGACTTGCAGCAATGTACTTGGAGAGAAATTCCCACCTTGGGACCAATAATGGAGAGCAAGTCACTATCGAAAAACTTAAATATCAAAAAAATTGATAGACTCGTGTTTAGATAGAAGTATTTTATTTTAAAAATGAATTTAAAATGATCGTAAAAGTTGAGAGGTACTCAAAATATTTTAGGTAGTATTTGAGATTTCTTCTTTTCCCTTCGTGAAAGAGTGGGTGTCCTGCAAGCCAACTTGTGGCTAAGGGCCTTTATGACTCTATTTGTAAACAATCTTTGTTTAATATAATTTACACTCTTTATTGGAATTTACTTTCTCTTTTATCATATTGTTATGTTGTGACGTGCTATACGATGTTTAGATAAAGACATTGAATATACTAAAATGCATGCAAGATGTGATAGTGGATATGGATGACTATCATGAAACACATCTTGTAATCACTGTATGTTCTAAACCAGTTCCTAGTCAATTGAGTCGTCCGCAATAAGGATAATGATCGCTCAAGATTGAGACTAGCATTTGTGATGCCTAGTACCACGTTTCATTGGTATGGAACATAGAGATGTTCGAAGCATGCAAATAGATATTCATTGGATGAATGATCGAACTACCCTATTCGGACTTTTCAAGTGGTTTTAACTAATTGAGTGGAAAAGTCTGTGATTTTGGTTGCACACCATTAGTCCTTACTGTTGTGAAACGGTGATCAGATCAATCAGAATTGATACCCGGTGCAGCGGAAGTTTTAAAAATTTTATATGGAACAATTCCATATCATGGGTATCAAAACTTTACAATTAAATTGTGCGTGTAAAAATTAAATAACAATTAAATTTTTACCTCCAATCTCGAAACGAGATTATGGACACCAACAGATTACTCTGCTCTTGTTGTATATCCCAGGAACTGATGGACGAACAATTATTCAATCAGGTCCACGAACAGAATGTTAATCTCTCTGATAGATTGCACTAGAAAATCTATCAGAAGTTTCTACGAAGAGAATTAACGAATTTGATCCGTTAAACCAGACTGAAAATTCAAAATTCACAGGATGAAATTTTTCGAGCAGAGAGGGACAGGGGGCGGCGGCCACAGTAGGGAAAAACTAGGGTTTTCGAAAAATATTTTGTGACCTCTGTTGTGTAATTTCTGTACTGCAATAACTTATTTATAATGTGGGCTGCTAACAGCTTAGGGCCCATTAGTCATAAGTTCAAGCCTGACAAGCAAAGCCCGCATGTTCAGAAATTAATATAAAATTCATCATGACTCCGATTGATAAACCAATTTCACCAATGTGCACAGAAACCATTTCTGCATCTTTTAAAGTCAAGATAAATTTTCTGAATCCGAATTCAGTGATTTCTAAAAATGTCCATCCCTATGTCATTTTAGGAAATCTTACTCCCTCTACTCTTAAATAAGAAGTCCCACTTCTTTATTCATTAAATTTAACTCTTTAAATTTAACTATCTCAACGGGGATTAAAAATCCATTACTTGTGTGAACCTCAATGGTTCAGGGATACAGCTAGCCGTGGGCTCACAACTCCTTGTGACTCGGAACAACAATTTCCGACTTGCCCATCGAATCATGGTAAGAGCGCTTAGCAACATCGCCCCATGATTCCCTAGGTATCACTGATAGTGCCTGCAAGAACCAATAGATTTTTGTTAGCATACAGTACGGTCCCTTCAACCATATATCCCGATCGAATCAACAACCATTGGTAAATCGAGAGTCGTTCGAGATTCGATAACTATGCAATGCATCTTGAAGATCAAATAGTGACATCGCATGTGCTACTAAGAAACCATTTCTTAAAACACATCATGTACTCTGGCCAGAGATTCGTCACACTAATATCTCCTCTGATTGCATAGGATATCCACACTAGCAAGTATGTGGTGAATCCTTGACAACAAAGCATCGACTCCTATATGTGTCGTAACTGTACCCAATCCCGACACCTGATGACCCCAATAGAGTCGGTAAACGAGTCAAAGTACAGTACTAGCATATAGAGTCTCAATGATGTTTCAAGTAGTAAGGACTAATGGTGTACAACCAAAACCGCGGACTTTATCCACTCGATAAGTGATAACCACTTGGAAAGTCCGGATAGGGTAGTTCGATCATTCATCGTATGAATATCCATTTGCATGCTTTGAACATCTCTATGTTCCATACCAATGAAACGTGGTACTCGGCATCGCAAATGCTAGTCTCAATCTCGAGCGATCCTTATCCTTATTAACGGATGGCTCAATCGACTAGGAACTGTTTAGAATATACAGTGACTATAAGATGTGTTTCATGATAGCCATCCCCATGTGCCACCACATCTTACATACACTATAGTATATTCAAGGTTCATCTAAACATCTTATAGTATTTCACAACATAATAATATGATAAAAGATAAAGTAAACGCCATTATAAAAGTGTAAATTATATTAAACAAAAGATTGTTTATACATAGAGTCATCAAAGCCCTTAGCCACAAGTTGGCTCACCGGGCACCCAATCTTTCAATCTCCCACTTGCCCTAAAGCCAACTAGTCATACTACGCAGTCCCATTGCTTCGCGATGTTTGTCAAATAATGGTCCTGGCAAGGGCTTAGTAAGTGGATCAGCGATATTGTCTGCAGAGGCCACTCTCTCGACAGTGATGTCTCCTCTTTCCACGATCTCCCGGATGATGTGGTATTTCCTCAGTACGTGTTTGGATCTTTGATGAGACCTTGGTTCCTTTGCCTGAGCAATGGCACCCGTGTTGTCACAGTACACCGGGACTGGACCAACAACTTCAGGAATAACGCCCAACTCTTGGACAAAATTCCTCATCCAAACGGCCTCTTTAGCAGCAGCTGGTGCCGCAATGTATTCTGCCTCAGTGGTGGAATCCGATGTGGTGTCCTGCTTGAAACTCTTCTAAGAGACAGCACCGCCATTGAGCATGAACACAAATCCAGAGGTTGACTTCGAGTCATCCACGTCACTTTGGAAGCTAGAGTCGGTATAGCCTTCCAATTTCAGTTCTCTTCCTCCATATACCATGAACATATTCTTAGTCCTTCGTAAGTACTTAAGAATGTCCTTCAGGGCTTTCCAATGCATTTGACCGGGATTAGCTTGATATCTGCTCGTGACACTCAGAGCAAATGCTACATCCGGTCTGGTAGATATCATCCCATACATGATACTACCTATGGCTGACGCATATGGTACATGTGTCATTTTCTCTATCTCTTCATCAGTCTTGGGACACATGGACTTGGATAGAGAATGTAGTACCCCGTACCCAAAATCGGTAATTAAGGAATTAATCATGATTACTTGGGTAGAGTTCGGAAGCTCCGAAGATGAGTTCGGAAGCTCCGATCAGGATCGGAAGCTCCGAACAGGATCGGAAGCTCCGATCGATATTACGTCAGTCATGACGTGTGGCAAGATCGGAAGCTCCGATCAGGATCGGAAGCTCCGATCACCCCTATCCGAATTCAACAAGTGATATTTTGACACGTGGCAGATCAGGATCTTCGGAAGCTCCGATGGCAGGATCGGACGTTCCGATCGAGGTTCGAACGTTCCGATCGAGGATCGGAAGTTCCGATCGTTGTCTATAAATAGAAGGCCGAGACTTCACTTTCATTTGCCAATTCCGAGTTCTCCTTTCCTTTCTAGTCCTTTTGGAGCTGTTCTAGTCTTCTTAGGCTTGGTCCGAAGGTCGGCGAGGCGTTCGGTAGTCGTAGCAGAGTTGTGCCCAAGTTCTGGAGGCATCGACATCAAAGGGCTAACGACGGACGAAGGTATAGCTTTTGCTTCCTATAAATATTTAGGAGTATGCAATAGCTTAGTTAAGGCTTTTAGAGCACTTTAATGATAGTAGTATCATTTGGCATTGTAGAGCAGACTATAGGCGTGGACCTAGAGTTGGTAGAGCTTGCACTGTATTGAGGTACGAAAGTACTGTTCGAGATATCCTGACTGAGTATGCATGTATTATGTGACTGCATGATTTATATGCCATGATATTATGCTGCATTCATTTGCATCTTGCTGTATCTCTTTCGAGATGTCTGTTAGTAGGGTTGTACCCTATCCTGTTAGTGGATGGACTTTCATCGATTTGGGTCCGGCGTATCCACGGTTATCTCGGTATGGGAGCCACCTCCTGAAGCGACGGCACAACGTGCTACATACCAGGGCCCGGTCTGTCTTGGTTATCTGATCCTTGACCTCGAGTCTATAGGGAGTTCACTTTGCATGCATGTATACTCATACTCTCGCACTGAGCGTTTTATGCTCACGTCTCGTACTCTATATTTTCTGGACACCTTATTTCCATGGGGCAGGTTTGCGATTGGACGAGGAGGGTGGATCCAGGAGGGGCTAGTTAGTGGTTGGCCAGCTGGAGCTTCGCTTAGGTTTTTATTACTGTTGTTTGGGTTTATACAGCTATTCGATTTGGTTGTATATTATTGGATAAATTACAGATTTCTTTTCTTGGGATTGTATATTTTGTTTATGGATTTCGCAGTTTTATTCTGATATCTGTTTAATTAAGTTAATTGCATGCATAAGTTCTGTTTAGTAGGTGATCCAGGTAAGGGTCACTACATTTATGGTATCAGAGCATGCAAAAGAATTCTTGGGATTTAGTCTCATCTTGAGATATTTTTGTAGATGTCAAATCGTGACGACCGGAGTTCTCATGGCAGTGTTGGTGGGCGTTGGGGTGATGCCGACCGGGAGCCTCGTCGAGAACGGCGTCATCGTCACCATGACGACGAGCGTTTCACTGTGCGTCGATTCTTAGCTATGGGTCCTAAGCCCTTAGTTGGAGGTGAGTCTCCGGAGGATGCGGAAAACTGGTTAGACCGCATGGAGATGACTTTTCAGACTTTCCAATGCACCGAGGAACAAAAAGTGGAGACCCTTGGCTATCTTCTGGATGGGCGTGCGTGCAGGTGGTGGAGGTTTACTTCTGCAACTTTTGTTGCGGTGAGAGGAGTGGCCACCTGGGCCGAGTGTTGGAAAAAACTGGCTCTCAGATCAATCACGATTGATACCCGGTGCAGCGGAAGTTTAAAAATTTTATTATCATGGAACAATTCCATGGTGTGGGTATCAACCATTCAACGATTAAATTATTGTGTGTGTAAAATTTAAATAACAATTAATTAAATTTTACCTTCAATCTCGAATCGAGATTAATGGACACCACACAGATTTCTCTGCGCTTCTTGTATCTCCCAGGAACTGATGAACTCCTTCAATCAGGTCCACGAATGGGGTTTAAATCCCTCTGATAGATTGCACTAGAAAATCTATCAGAATTTTTCTGCGAAGAGATTAAACGAATCTGATTCGTTATTCCTGGCTGCAATTCAAAAATCACAGACCGGAATTTCTCTGACAGAGCAAGGAGGGTTCGGCCGATTTAATTATGAGAGAGGCTAGGGTTTGAAATTTTGCTCTCAAAATAATGACCTGTTGTGTCTAATTTCTGTACTGCAATAACTTATTTATAATGCAGGCCACTAACAGCTTAGGGCCCATTAGTCATAAGTTGAGGCCCGACAAGCAAAGCCCACACGTTCAGAAATTAATATAAAATTCATCGTGACTCCGATTGATGAACCGATTTCACCAATGTGCACAGAAACCATTTCTGCACATTTTAAAGTCAAGATAAATTTTCCTGAATCCGAATTCAGTGGTTTCCAAAAATGTCCATCCCTATGTCATTTTAGGAAATCCTACTCCCTTACTCTTATTTAAGAAGTCCAACTTCTTTATTCATTAAATTTAACTCTTTAAATTTAACTATCTCAACGGGGATTAAAACTCCATTACACTGTGTGACCCTCAATGGTTCAGGGATACAGCTAGCCGTGGGCTCACAACTCCTTGTGACTCGGAACAACAATTTCCGACTTGCCCAACGAATCATGGTAAAGCGCCTAGCAACATCGCCCCATGATTCCCTAGGTATCACTGATAGTGCCTACAAGAACCTGTAGATTTTGGTTAGCATACAGTACGGTCCCTTCATCCATATATCCCGATCGAATCAACAACCATTGGTATATCGAGAGTCGCTCAAGATTCGATAACTATGCAATGCATCTTGAAGATCAAATTAGTGACATCGCATGTGCTACTAAGAAACCATTTTTTAAATCACATCAAGTACTCTGGCCAGAGATTTGTCACACTAATATCTCCTCAGATCGCATAGGATATCCACACTCGCAAGTATGTGGTGAATCCTTGACAACAATGCATTGACTCCTATATGTGTCGTAACTGTACCCAATCTCGACACCTGATGACCCCCATAGAGTCGGTAAACGAGTCAAAGCACAGAACTAGCATATAGAGTCTCCATGATGTTTCAAGTCGTAAGGACTAATGGTGTACAACCAAAACCGCGGACTTTATCCACTCGATAAGTGATAACCACTTGGAAAGTCCGGATAGGGTAGTTCGATTATTCATCCTATGAATATCCATTTGCTTGCTTCGAACATCTCCATGTTCCCTACCAATGAAACGTGGTACTCCGCATCGCAAATGCTAGTCTCAAACTCGAGCGATCCTTATCCTTATTATCGGACGGCTCAATCGACTAGGAACGGTTTTTAGAATATACAGTGACTATAAGATGTATTTCATGATAGACATCTCCATGTTCTACCACATCTTACATACACTATAGTATATTCAAGGTCTTTATCAAAACAACAATAGTATATCACAATATAACAATATGAAGTAATATAAAGTCATTGCCATAAAAGTGTAAATAATATTAAACAAAAGATTGTTTATACAAAGAGTCATCAAAGCCCATAGCCACACAGTTGGCTCACTGGGCACCCACTCTTACAATCTCCCACTTGCCCTATAGCCAACTAGTCATACTACGTAGACCCATTGCTTCGCGATGTTTGTCAAACAATGGTCCTGGCAAGGGCTTAGTAAGCGGATCAGCGATATTGTCTGCAGAGGCCACTCGTTCGACAATGATGTCTCCTCTTTCCACAATCTCCCGGATTATGTGGTATTTCCTCAGTACGTGTTTGGATCTTTGATGAGACCTTGGTTCCTTTGCTTGAGCAACGGCACCGTGTTGTCACAGTACACCGGGACTGGACCAACAAATTCAGGAATGACGCCCAACTCTTGGACGAACTTCCTCATCCAAACGGCCTCTTTAGCAGCAGCTGATGCTGCAATGTATTCAGCCTCAGTGGTGGAATCCGCTGTGGTGTCCTGCTTGGAACTCTTCCAAGAGACAGCACCGCCATTGAGCATGAACACAAATCCAGAGGTTGACTTCGAGTCATCCACATCACTTTGGAAGCTAGAGTCGGTATAGCCTTCCAATTTGAGTTCTCGTCCTCCATAAACCATGAACATATTCTTAGTCCTTCGCAAGTACTTAAGAATGTCCTTCACGGCTTTCCAATGCATTTGACCAGGATTAGACTGATATCTGCTCGTGACACTCAGAGCAAATGCTACATCCGGTCTGGTAGATATCATCCCATACATGATACTACCTATAGCTGACGCATATGGTACATGTGTCATATTCTCTATCTCTTCATCAGTCTTGGGACACATAGACTTGGATAGAGAAACTCCATGACACATGGGTAGATGTCCTCTTTTGGACCCATCCATTGAAAACCGTTTCAATATGGTATCGATGTAGGTTGATTGAGTGAGTCCTATCATTCTCTTAGACCTATCTCTATAGATCTGTATCCCAAGAATGTAGGATGCCTCTCCCAAATCCTTCATCGAAAATCTACCTGATAACCATATCTTTGTTGACTGCAACATCCCTACATCATTCCCAATGAGTAGGATGTCATCAACATAAAGTACTAAGAATGTCACCGCATCCTTAACTACTTTCTTGTACACGCAAGGTTCCTCCGGGTTCTTGATGAAACCAAAATCTTTAATTGTTTCATCAAATTTCTGGTTCCAACTTCTTGATGCTTGTTTTAGACCATAAATTGATCTCTGAAGCTTGCATACCTTATGCTCGCTTCCCATGGATGTGTACCCCTCAGGCTGCTTCATATAGATTTCTTCCTTAATGTCTCCATTAAGAAAAGCAGTCTTCACATCCATTTGCCATATCTCATAGTCATACCATGCAGCTATGGCAATCAGGATTCTTATGGACTTGAACATTGCAACTGGTGAAAAGGTTTCATCATAGTCAACTCCTTGCCTTTGAGTATAACCTTTCGCCACCAATCGCGCCTTGTAGGTCAATACCTTACCATCAGGCCCAAGCTTTCTCTTGTAGATCCATTTACACCCTATTGGAACAATTCCATCGGGAGGATCTACTAAAGACCAAACTTGGTTTGTATGCATCGAATCCAATTCTGACTGCATAGCTTCAAGCCATAAATTCGAATCCGCATCAGAAATTGCTTCCTTGAAGTTTCTTGGATCACATCCAATGTTGGGTTCATCTTGATCCCCTTCAAGAAGAAGACCATATCGAACTGGAGGTCTAGAAGTCCTTTTGGATCTTCTAGGTGCAGGCGTGTCCAGCAATGGTTCCTGAGGTGCAGGATCGTTATTTTGTATTTCGGGTTCTTCTCGAACTTCTTCGAGTTCCATCATCTCGCCTTTCTTATCCAATAAGAACTCCTTCTCCAAGAAGGTGGCATTCCTAGAAACAAACACCTTTGTTTCAGCAGGATAATAGAAATAATATCCGATTGAATTCTTAGGATACCCTACAAAATAACATAAGCTGGATCGACTATCCAACTTATCTCCCACTGTCCGCTTCACGTAAGCAGGACATCCCCAAATCCTCAAGTACGAATACTTAGGAGCTTTGCCATTCCATAACTCGTATGGTGTTTTGTCCACTGCTTTAGTGTGGACGTTGTTCAACAACAATACCGCCGTTTCAAGCGCATAGCCCCAAAACGAAGGTGGAAGCTCAGTGAAGCTCATCATAGATCGAACCATGTCCAACAAAGTTCGATTACGACGCTCCGATACACCATTAAGCTGTGGTGTCATAGGAGGAGTCCACTGAGAGAGAATCCCATTCTCTTTCAGATAGTCCAAAAACTCGGTACTCAAGTATTCTCCACCTCGATCCAATCGAAGTGCTTTAATACTTTTACCTAGCTTGTTTTCTACTTCAGCCCTGAATTCTTTGAACTTTTCAAATGCTTCAGACTTATATTTCATTAAATATATAAATACCCATACCTTGAATAATCATCAGTAAAGGTAATGAAGTAGGTGTGGCCATGTTGAGTCCCTACTCTAAATGGACCACAAACATCTGTATGGATCAAATCCAACAGATTCTGACTACGCTCAGGTTTCCCCTTAAAAGGAGATTTAGTCATTTTTCCTTTTAGGCAGGATTCACAAGTAGGTAGAGAATTAATATCAGACATATCAAACATGCCCTCTCCCACTAGCTTGTTCATCCTCCTTGAGAAAATATGACCTAGCCTAGCATGCCAAAGGTTTGCCGGGTTTTGACTATCGATTTTCCTTTTGTTTGTTGTAGCCGGTTTATCAAAATAATTAATTGGAACGTCTTTTAGTTTTAAGTTGTATAGATCGTTTTCAAGTTGTCCATTTCCAATCAAACATTCATTCTTGTAAATATTGCAAATCCCATTCACAAAATTGCAAGAATAACCATCTCTATCAAGCATAGAAATAGAAATAATGTTTTTAATTAAATCTGGCACAAATAAAACATCTATCAAAAGTAACTTAAAACCGTTCTGCAAAAAATAAATATTTCCCATAGCTATGGATTTAACTCTGGAACCATTCCCGAGCCTTGACTGGGTCTCACCCATCCTTATCCTATTACTTCTTGTTATCATTTGCAACTCATTGCAAATATGAGATCTACATCTGGTATCTAATACCCAAGAAGTAGTATTAAGAAAAACATTTATTTCAATGTAAAACATACCCTTTGCAGTTCGCGACTGCTTGGGGTATTCCTTGCAGTTACATTTCCAATTACCGGGTTTCTTGCAGTGATGGCAAACTTGTTTAGACTTGTCCAATTTTGCATGTAACATTTGGCCTTGAGATCATGGTCCAACCATTTCTCTAATTCGGCCAACCTTTCGGCAGTTACATCAGCCGGGGCTGTTTTCGGAGAAGCCTTTTCTAACACTTAGAAAATCTTTTTCCGAACTTAGGACAATCTTAACTTATGGAATCATTCTGTATAGTTGGCGCCAGTCAACTTGTTTTGTTTGAGGATCGAGAATAATGGATTACGCGAATTCATCGTATGAAATACTGAAAAGAAAAACAGACATATATCAATGATTGTTTAACAATTTACTAAGACATAAAATAGGAGAATTTAATTTTATGAATCTCACTCCCACTATTTTAACGATTTCACTACCCTCTAGTGAAAACGGGAAACTTTTTCCTTAGTGAGAACATGGAGTCCAATTGACAAACTTATGGTCCCGAATAATATCAGCCAACCATAATTCTCAAAAGGTAGAGCCCAATTGCTTCCAAAGCAACCCCCATGTGTTTACCTCATGTCCAATAAGGGCCCAATAATATGACGCCGTTTAAAGTGACATGTCAAGATGACCCATCAATATTAAGTTGTGATGGACGGTCGCCATGTGGATCCCCCAATAATATGAGCCGATCCCATGGGAGTTCCACCCAACTTACAACATTTTTCGATCCAATGTACAGCTTTCCGACGGACGGGCCCCCCCAATAATATGAGCCGGACCGTATCCGCGGGTAGCATCACATACATTGACCGTTGATGGAAGGTGGGAACATTTAAACAAATTTAAATTTTCTTTATTTATCTTGATATAAATTTTAAATCATATTTAAAATGAGGGATTTTTAATTATAAAAATATTTGTCTCATCATATTCATTTTATTGCATGCTTGCCGGATTCACGCAATTTATGTCTAAACATGCATACAATCATAATATCAAATATTATATAGGATGATCGATTCCATTTCTAATTGACCCGTGGTTGCCAATCACGAGTCTTAGTTCAATCCTAGGTAATATGCAGTATGCAATGCAATCCTATTACATGTGCTTCCAATTTACATTTCTTCAGTCTTTATTGTCTGCTGGTCCCACCGTCTTCAAATCTTGATCTCCCACTAAATCTAATGTATTTACAATAAATAACAATGACAAGTAGGGGATACATTTTTAGGGGTGGGAACGGGCTATAATCCAAGCCCACTTTTATTACATATGACATTCATATCGGGCCATAAACCAGGCCCATTAATAAAACCAACAACAATAAAAACAAAATGTAAATTCCTAACATACACCTACAAAATTGGTCATGGCAATCGATCATCCTTATCCAATAACATTTAATTCAAAATTAATTTATTGGATAACATGCAGTGGCAATTCAAATTTAAACAAGATAAAATCATATTTTATATATAAAATCTCATTTCACATATAAAATCATATATTATCTCTATATCAAATAAAATCATATTTTATCTATAAAATCCAATTTTACAAATAAAATTATATTTTACTTAATATATCATAAGATCATATCTTATCATCAATTGTACCAAAAATAATTGATTTCAAAATTCAATTTAAGGATAAAATATTAAAATTTTCCAAAAATTCAAATTTATCCAAAAATCAATTTTAAAATTTACGGACTCGAACAATTCGATCCGAAATCTCGTGAACCAATCAAAAACAATTTTTGACCGGACCAAAAATAAAATTTCAACACATTAAAATTAATTTTTTAAATAAAAATAAAATTTTTCCCGCGGGCCGCGCGGGACACTCCCGGGCCGGCCCGCACCCGGGGCGCGGGCCGGGGGCAGCCCGGCTGCCCCCTTAGGGCAGCACTCTCGCTGCCCTGGCGGCGCCTGGCGCCGCCCCTGGGCGGCGCTGTGCGCCGCCCTGGGCGGCGACGGTCGCCGTCCTGGGCGGCGCCGTGCGCCGCCCGGGGCAGCAACAATTGCTGCCCCACCGGGCAGCGATCCAATCGCTGCCCGGGTTTTGCCCCGAAAAAAAATTTTTTATTTAAAAATATTTATTTTGTTTTCCAAAAACCGAGATTCAAAAATTTTGTACAATCGATTAATTTAATCGTTTGATCTGAGCAACCTGGCTCTGATACCACTGTTGGAAAAAACTGGCTCTCAGATCAATCACGATTGATACCCGGTGCAGCGGAAGTTTAAAAATTTTATTATCATGGAACAATTCCATGGTGTGGGTATCAACCATTCAACGATTAAATTATTGTGTGTGTAAAATTCAAATAACAATTAATTAAATTTTACCTTCAATCTCGAATCGAGATTAATGGACACCACACAGATTTCTCTGCGCTTCTTGTATCTCCCAGGAACTGATGAACTCCTTCAATCAGGTCCACGAATGGGGTTTAAATCCCTCTGATAGATTGCACTAGAAAATCTATCAGAAGTTTTCTGCGAAGAGATTAAACGAATCTGATTCGTTATTCCTGGCTGCAATTCAAAAATCACAGACCGGAATTTCTCTGACAGAGCAAGGAGGGTTCGGCCGATTTAATTATGAGAGAGGCTAGGGTTCGAAATTTTGCTCTCAAAATAATGACCTGTTGTGTCTAATTTCTGTACTGCAATAACTTATTTATAATGCAGGCCACTAACAGCTTAGGGCCCATTAGTCATAAGTTGAGGCCCGACAAGCAAAGCCCACACGTTCAGAAATTAATATAAAATTCATCGTGACTCCGATTGATGAACCGATTTCACCAATGTGCACAGAAACCATTTCTGCACATTTTAAAGTCAAGATAAATTTTCCTGAATCCGAATTCAGTGGTTTCCAAAAATGTCCATCCCTATGTCATTTTAGGAAATCCTACTCCCTTACTCTTATTTAAGAAGTCCAACTTCTTTATTCATTAAATTTAACTCTTTAAATTTAACTATCTCAACGGGGATTAAAACTCCATTACACTGTGTGACCCTCAATGGTTCAGGGATACAGCTAGCCGTGGGCTCACAACTCCTTGTGACTCGGAACAACAATTTCCGACTTGCCCAACGAATCATGGTAAAGCGCCTAGCAACATCGCCCCATGATTCCCTAGGTATCACTGATAGTGCCTACAAGAACCAGTAGATTTTGGTTAGCGTACAGTACGGTCCCTTCATCCATATATCCCGATCGAATCAACAACCATTGGTATATCGAGAGTCGCTCAAGATTCGATAACTATGCAATGCATCTTGAAGATCAAATTAGTGACATCGCATGTGCTACTAAGAAACCATTTCTTAAATCACATCAAGTACTCTGGCCAGAGATTTGTCACACTAATATCTCCTCAGATCGCATAGGATATCCACACTCGCAAGTATGTGGTGAATCCTTGACAACAATGCATTGACTCCTATATGTGTCGTAACTGTACCCAATCTCGACACCTGATGACCCCCATAGAGTCGGTAAACGAGTCAAAGCACAGAACTAGCATATAGAGTCTCCATGATGTTTCAAGTCGTAAGGACTAATGGTGTACAACCAAAACCGCGGACTTTATCCACTCGATAAGTGATAACCACTTGGAAAGTCCGGATAGGGTAGTTCGATTATTCATCCTATGAATATCCATTTGCATGCTTCGAACATCTCCATGTTCCCTACCAATGAAACGTGGTACTCCGCATCGCAAATGCTAGTCTCAAACTCGAGCGATCCTTATCCTTATTATCGGACGGCTCAATCGACTAGGAACGGTTTTAGAATATACAGTGACTATAAGATGTATTTCATGATAGACATCTCCATGTTCTACCACATCTTACATACACTATAGTATATTCAAGGTCTTTATCAAAACAACAATAGTATATCACAATATAACAATATGAAGTAATATAAAGTCATTGCCATAAAAGTGTAAATAATATTAAACAAAAGATTGTTTATACAAAGAGTCATCAAAGCCCATAGCCACACAGTTGGCTCACTGGGCACCCACTCTTACACCGAGTTCCGCACAGCTTTCCAAAAGCGGTATTTTCCTCCTGCACTCCGTCAGTCAAAGGCAGGCGAGCTACTGAGTCTGCGACAGGGAGCCATGTCTATCGATGAGTATCAGCAGAGGTTCTTTGATCTGCTATCCTATTGCCCCGAGATTGCTGATAGCTCAGAGATGAAGTATAATCTGTTCCTTCAGGGCCTTAACCCTGAGATCCACGACCGTGTGGCGGTTGGCAACGACATTTCCTACGAGGGTTTGGTGAGCCGTTGTCACCAGGCAGAGGACAGCATTCGGCGGAACAAGTCTTTCTCTCAGTCGAGACCTGCTAGTTCTTTGGGTCCCCGTGCCCAAAATTTCAAGAAGTCTGGATCTTCTTCTTCCTCTGGTTCTGGAGGTGTTGTCCGTTACGGTAAGAAGGACAAGTGTGATCACTGTGGGAAGAACCATCCATCCGACAAGTGCCGTAGAGCTTCTGGAGCTTGTTTCCATTGTGGAGAGACTGGTCATATCCAGAGAGATTGTCCACTGTCTGGGGGACGCGGTTCTGGTTCTGGTTCAGGATCGGGTTCTCAGGCCACCGTACAGCAGAGGTCGCAGGGACAGTCTGCTGGGAGTTCTCATTTGAGGCCACGAGCTTCTGGCCAGGTGTTTGCCCTGAGACATGATCAGGCTGTGGAGGAGAATGAGAAAGTCATCGCAGGTACATTTCTGCTTTATGGTATACCTGCTCTTGTACTTATTGACACTGGTGCATCTCATTCCTTCATTTCTGCACGTTTTGTTAAGAGGCATAAGTTACCATGCATTGCACTAGACGTAGTGATGTCTGTTTCTACTCCGACGGGCCAATCTGCTTTGGCTAAGCGTCTAGTGATGGGTTGCCCTTTAGAGTTTGAAGGGAACATTCTGTTAGCGAATCTCATGGTCCTGGCGATGGACGACTTTGATTGCATTCTGGGAATAGATATGTTGACTACCTATCGAGCTTCAGTGGACTGCTATCAGAGATTAGTACGCTTTCATCCGGAAGGGAGTGAGAGTTGGTTTTTCTATGGTGAGGGAGCGCGACCCCCGATGCCTTTGGTATCAGCTTTGAGAGCTTGTCGAGCTCTAGAGTCTGGCGGGGAAGGCTACCTTATCTATGCAGTTGATTTGTCCGCTGAGAGTTTTGGGATAGAGAGCATTCCTATTGTGGATGAATTTCCAGATGTGTTTCCTGATGAGATTCCGGGTTTTCCTCCTGCTAGGGAAGTCGAGTTTGGCATAGAGTTGATGCCGGGTACTTCGCCTATTTCTAGAGCACCGTATCGTCTGGCTCCGTCAGAGATGCGTGAGTTGAAGAATCAGCTACATGATCTTTTGGACAAGGGGTACATTCGTCCTAGTGTATCTCCTTGGGGAGCTCCTGTTCTCTTCGTGAAGAAGAAGGATGGGTCGATGCGGCTGTGCATTGACTATCGGCAGCTGAATCGAGTCACTGTGAAGAACAAGTATCCGTTGCCTCGTATTGATGACTTGTTTGACCAGCCGCAGGGCACATCAGTTTACTCCAAGATTGACTTGAGATCTGGGTATCATCAGTTGAGAGTCCGTGATCAGGACATAGCCAAGACTGCATTCCGTACTCGCTATGGGCATTACGAGTTCCTAGTGATGCCATTTGGTTTGACTAATGCACCGGCTATATTCATGGATTTGATGAACCGTGTCTTCAGGGAGTATTTGGACAAGTTTGTCGTGGTCTTCATTGACGACATCTTGGTGTATTAGCGTAATACGGAAGAGCATGTTTCTCACTTGCGGTTGGTACTGCAGACTCTTCGAGATGAGCAATTGTACGCCAAACTGAGCAAGTGTGAGTTCTGGATGGATAGAGTGGTCTTTCTTGGCCATATCATATCCAGGGAAGGGATTTCTGTTGATCCAAGCAAGATTGAAGCGGTACTTAATTGGTCACGTCCGACGACAGTTGCTGAGATCCGTAGTTTCCTGGGTCTAGCAGGGTATTATCATCGCTTCATTCTGAACTTCTCTCAGTTAGCTCGACCGTTGACGCAGCTTACCCGCAAGGGTGTGGATTTTGAGTGGTCCTCCGAGTGTGAGGAGAATTTCCACGAGCTTCGACGGCGGTTGACTTCTGCGCCGGTGTTGGCATTACCATCAGGATCTGGAGGGTATGTAGTTTACACGGATGCTTCTCTTCAGGGGTTAGGTTGTGTCCTGACTCAGAATGGGCATGTGATCGCATACGCTTCTAGACAGCTGAAGCTTCACGAGGACAACTATCCAGTCCATGATTTGGAATTAGCAGCCATTGTGTTCGCTTTGAAGATCTGGCGTCATTATTTGTATGGCGAGAAATTTGAGATCTTCACTGACCATAAGTGTCTCAAGTATTTGTTCACTCAGGCGGAGTTGAACATGAGGCAGAGACGTTGGATGGACTTGCTTAAGGATTATGATTGCGAGATTAAGTACCATCCGGGAGCTGCTAATCTCACCGCTGATGCCTTGAGTCGCAAGGTACGACTATCCGCACTTCAAACTTGTTCGATGTCTAGTGCGATCAGTGACTGTTGTACTTCAGGTTATACCTTCAAGCATAAGAAAGGTATGCAGAGTATCCGATGTTTGCGATATTATCTGAGCCAACATTGTATTTGCGGATCCAAGATGCTCAGATGTCTGATTCAAAGACCCAGCGTTTAGCTCGTCTAGCTAACGAGGGTGGCTCGTCTGGATTTCATTATCAGTCAGATGGCTTTCTGTGTTTGTCTGGTAGGCTTGTGATTCCTCAGGATGAAGAGTTGCGAGAGGAGATTTTGTCTCAGGCGCATCGCCCTAAGTTGAGTATTCACCCTGGGAGCAACAAGATGTACAAGGATCTACGTACTCGTTTCTGGTGGAAGGAAATGAAACACAGTGTTTATCAGTTTGTTTCGAGTTGTTTGGTGTGTCAACAGGTCAAGGCAGAGCACCGACGACCTGGAGGATTGCTTCGCAGTCTGCCTATTCCTGAATGGAAATGGGAGTTTATCACAATGGACTTTGTGACCCATTTGCCGGTTTCCCCGAGGAACTGTGATGCTATCTGGGTTGTGGTGGACCGACTCACCAAGTCAGCGCATTTCATTGCCTATAGCCGAGAGTACTCTGTGGATCGCATGGCACGGATGTACATTCAGGAGATCTTCCGACTTCATGGAGTGCCTGTGAGCATTGTCAGCGATCGGGACCCCAGGTTCACTTCTAGATTCTAGGGGAGTGTTCAGCGTGCGATGGGTACTACTCTCAGTTTGAGTACAGCCTATCATCCGGAGACTGATGGTCAGTCAGAGCGCACTATCCGTATCCTAGAGGATATGCTTAGAGCGTGCGTCATGGATTTTGGTTCATCCTGGCAGGATCATTTGCCGTTGATCGAGTTCGCTTACAACAACAGCTATCACACTAGTATTGGGATGGCCCCTTTTGAGGGGTTGTATGGGCGACGTTGTTGTACTCCACTCTTCTGGGAAGAAGTGGGGGAGAGACAGGCTGAGGGACCGGAGTTTATCCAGCAGGCGATAGACGTTGTTGATCAGATCAAGAAACGGATTAAGACTGCACAGGATCGTCAGGCCAGTTATGCTAATATCAAGCGTAGGCCTTTGCAGTTCGAGGTCGGGGAGAAAGTGTTTATGAGAGTGTCACCTTTCCGCAAGATTCTCATATTTGGCCTTAAAGGCAAGTTGTCTCCCAGATTTATCGGTCCGTTTGAGATCTTGGAGAGCATTGGCGATTTGGCTTATCGACTAGCTTTGCCACCGCAGCTATCCAGTATTCACGATGTTTTCCACGTATCTCTGTTGCTACGGTATGTGGCGGATGAATCTCATATTCTGCAGCGGTCTGAGGTTCAGGTAGACAAGGATTTGACTTATGTTGAGAAACCTCTTCGTATCCTAGATTATAAGGATAAGGTTTTACGGAACAAAGTCATTCCTTTTGTTTTAGTTCAGTGGCAGCGCCGAGTCACTGAGGAAGCTACTTGGGAGCTTGCGGACAGGATGCGTAAAGACCATCCTGAGTTGTTTTGATTTCATTCTTTGAGTTATATTCAGTTGCAAACTCTGTAAACGTTTGATTTGAATAAAGAATGTTTCTGATTTCTGTATTTGCATTCGGTACTTAAGATCTGATTTTGAGGACGAAATATCTTAAGTGGGGGAGAATGTAGTACCCCGTACCCGAAATCGGTAATTAAGGAATTAATCATGATTACTTGGGTAGAGTTCGGAAGCTCCGAAGATGAGTTCGGAAGCTCCGATCAGGATCGGAAGCTCCGAACAGGATCGGAAGCTCCGATCGATATTACATCAGGCATGACGTGTGGCAAGATCGGAAGCTCCGATCAGGATCGGAAGCTCCGATCACCCGTATCCGAAGTCAACAAGTGATATTTTGACACGTGGCAGATCAGGATCTTCGGAAGCTCCGATGGCAGGATCGGACGTTCCGATCGAGGTTCGAACGTTCCGATCGAGGATCGGAAGTTCCGATCGTTGTCTATAAATAGAAGGCCGAGACTTCACTTTCATTTGCCAATTCCGAGTTCTCCTTTCCTTTCTAGTCCTTTTGGAGCTGTTCTAGTCTTCTTAGGCTTGGTCCGGAGGTCGGCGAGGCGTTCGGTAGTCGTAGCAGAGTTGTGCCCAAGTTCTGGAGGCATCGACATCAAAGGGCTAACGACGGACGAAGGTATAGCTTTTTCTTCCTATAAATATTTAGGAGTATGCAATAGCTTAGTTAAGGCTTTTAGAGCACTTTAATGATAGTAGTATCATTTGGCAGTGTAGAGCAGACTATAGGCGTGGACCTAGAGTTGGTAGATGTAGTGACCCTTACCCGGATCACCTACTAAACAGAACTTATGCATGCAATTAAGTTAATAAAACAGATATCAGAATAAAACTGCGGAAACCATAAACATTATACAATCCCAAGAAAAGGAATCTGTAATTTATCCAATAGTATACAACCAAATCGAATAGCTGTATAAACCCAAACAACAGTAATAAAACCTAAGCGAAGCTCCAGCTGGCCAACCACTGACTAGCCCCTCCTGGATCCACCCTCCTCGTCCAATCGCAAACCTGCCCCATGGAATAGGGTGTCCAGAAAATACAGAGTACGAGACGTGAGCATAAAACGCTCAGTGCGAGAGTATGAGTATACATGCATTCAAAGTGAACTTCCTATAGACTCGAGGTCAAGGATCAGATAACAGAGACAGACCGGGCCCTGGTATGTAGCACGCTGTGCCGTTGCTTCAGGAGGTGGCTCCCATACCGAGATAACCGTGGAAACGCCAGACCCAAATCGATGGAAGTCCATCCACTAACAGGATAGGGTACAACCCTACTAACAGACATCTCGAAGGAGATACAGCAAGATGCAAATGAATGCAGCATAATATCATGGCATATAAATCATGCAGTCACATAATACATGCATACTCAGTCAGGATATCTCGAACAGTACTTTCGTACCTCAATACAGTGCAAGCTCTACCAACTCTAGGTCCACGCCTATAGTCTGCTCTACACTGCCAAATGATACTACTATCATTAAAGTGCTCTAAAAGCCTTAACTAAGCTATTGCATACTCCTAAATATTTATAGGAAGCAAAAGCTATACCTTCGTCCGTCGTTAACCCTTTGATGTCGATGCCTCCAGAACTTGGGCACAACTCCGCTACGACTACCGAATGCCTCGCCGACCTCCGAACCAAGACTAAGAAGACTAGAACAGCTCCAAAAGGACTAGAAAGGAAAGGAGAACTCGGAATTGGCAATTGAAAGTGAAGCCTCGGCCTTCTATTTATAGACAACGATCGGAACTTCCAATCCTTGATCGGAACATCCGAACCTCGATCGGAACGTCCGATCCTGCCATCGGAGCTTCCGAAGATCCTGATCTGCCACGTGTCAAAATATCACTTGTTGACTCCAGATAGGGGTGATCGGAGCCTCCGGTCCTGATCGGAGCTTCCGATCGAACCACACGTCATGCCTGACGTAATAACATCGGTGCCTCCGATCGCTCATCGGAGCTTCCCATCCTGTTCGGAGCTTCCGATCGTGCCTTCGGAGCTTCCGATCCGTCCAATACCCAATTCAATTAATTAGCATAAATCCTTTAATTACTCAATTTGGGTACGGGCTACTAAATTCAACCCCACTTAAGATATTTCGTCCTCGAAAACAGATCTTAAGTACCGAATGCAAAGACAGAAATCAGAAACATTCTTTATTCAAATCAAACGTTTACAGAGTTTGCAACTGAATACAACTTAAAGAATGAAATCAAAACAACTCAGGATGGTCTTTACGCATCGTGTCCTCAAGCTCCCAAGTAGCTTCCTCAGTGCCTCTGCGCTGCCACTGAACTAAAACCAAAGGAATGACTTTGTTCTGTAAGACCTTATCCTTATAATCCAGGATACGAAGAGGTTTCTCAACATAAGTCAAACCCTTGTCTACCTGAACCTCAGACCGCTGCAGAATATGAGATTCATCCGCCACATACCTTCGCAACAGAGATACGTGGAACACATCGTGAATACTGGACAGATGCAGTGGCAAAGCTAGTCGATAAGCCAAATCGCCAATGCTCTCCAAGATCTCAAACGGGCCGATAAATCTGGGAGACAACTTGCCCTTAAGGCCAAATCTGAGAATCTTGCGGAAAGGTGACACTCTCAGAAACACTTTCTCCCCGACCTCGAACTGCAAGGGCCTACGCTTGATATTAGCATAGCTGGCCTGACGATCCTGTGCAGTCTTAATCCGTTTCTTGATCTGATCAACAATGTCTATCGCCTGCTGGATAAACTCCGGTCCCTCAGCCTGTCTCTCCCCCACTTCTTCCCAGAAGAGTGGAGTACGACAACGTCGCCCATAAAACGCCTCAAAAGGTGCCATCCCAATACTAGTATGATAGATGTTTTTGTAAGCGAACTCGATCAACGGCAAATGATCCTGCCAGGCTGGACCAAAATCCAAGACGCACGCTCTAAGCATATCCTCTAGCGTACGGATAGTGCGCTCTGACTGACCATCAGTCTCCGGATGATAGGCTGTACTCAAACTGAGAGTAGTACCCATCGCACGCTGAACACTCCCCCAGAATCTAGAAGTAAACCTGGGGTCCCGATCGCTGACAATGCTCACAGGCACTCCATGAAGTCGGACGATCTCCTGAATGTACATCCGTGCCATGCGATCCACAGAGTACTCTCGGCTATAGGCAATGAAATGCGCTGACTTGGTGAGTCGGTCCACCACAACCCAGATAGCATCACAGTTCCTCGGGGATATCGGCAAATGGGTCACAAAGTCCATAGTGATAAACTCCCATTTCCATTCCGGAATAGGCAGACTGTGAAGCAATCCTCCAGGTCGTCGGTGCTCTGCCTTGACCTGTTGACACACCAAACATCTCGAAACATACTGATAAACACTGCGTTTCATTCCCTTCCACCAGAAACGAGTACGTAGATCCTTGTACATCTTGTTGCTCCCAGGATGAATACTCAACTTAGTGCGATGCGCCTGAGACAAAATCTCCTCTCGCAACTCTTCATCCTGCGGAATCACAAGCCTACCAGAAAAACACAGAAAACCATCTGACTGATAATGAAATCCAGATGAGCTACCCTCGTTAGCTAGACGAGCTAAACGCTGGGTCTTTGAATCAGACATCTGAGCATCTCGGATCCGCGAATACAAGGCTGGCTCAGATAATATCGCAAACATCTGGATACTCTGCATACCTTTCTTATGCTTGAAGATAAAACCTGAAGTACAACAGTCACTGATCGTACTAGACATCGAACAAGTCTGAAGTGCGGATAGTCGCACCTTGCGACTCAAAGCATCAGCGGTGAGATTAGCAGCTCCCGAATGGTACTTAATCTCGCAATCATAGTCCTTAAGCAAGTCCATCCAACGTCTCTGCCTCATGTTCAACTCCGCCTGAGTGAACAAATACTTGAGACTCTTATGGTCGGTGAAGATCTCAAATTTCTCGCCATACAGATAATGACGCCAGATCTTCAAAGCGAACACAATGGCTGCTAACTCCAAATCATGGACTGGATAATTATCCTCGTAAAGCTTCAGCTGTCTAGAAGCGTATGCGATCACATGCCCATTCTGAGTCAGGACACAACCTAACCCCTGAAGAGAAGCATCCGTGTAAACTACATACCCTCCAGATCCTGACAGTAATGCCAACACCGGCGCAGAAGTCAACCGCCGTCGAAGCTCACGGAAATTCTCCTCACACTCGGAGGACCACTCAAAATCCACACCCTTGCGGGTAAGCTGCATCAACGGTCGAGCTAACTGAGAGAAGTTCAGAATGAAGCGACGATAATACCCTGCTAGACCCAGAAAACTACGGATCTCAACAACTGTCGTCGGACGCGACCAATTAAGTACCGCTTCAATCTTGCTTGGATCAACAGAAATCCCCTCCCTGGATATGATATGGCCAAAAAAAACCACTCTATCCATCCAGAACTCACACTTGCTCAGCTTGGCGTACAACTGCTCATCTCGAAGAGTCTGTAGTACCAACCGCAAGTGAGAAACATGCTCTTCCGTATTATGCAAATACACCAAGATATCGTCAATGAAGACCACGACAAACTTGTCCAAATACTCCCTGAAGACACGGTTCATCATATCCATGAATATAGCCGGCGCATTAGTCAAACCAAATGGCATCACTAGAAACTCGTAATGCCCATAGCGAGTACGAAATGCAGTCTTGGCTACGTCCTGATCACGGACTGTTAACTGATTATACCCAGATCTCAAGTCAATCTTGGAGTAAACTGACGTGCCCTGCAGCTGATCGAACAAGTCATCAATACGAGGCAACGGATACTTGTTCTTCACAGTGACTCGATTCAGCTGCCGATAGTCAATGCACAGCCGCATCGACCCATCCTTCTTCTTCACGAAGAGAACAGGAGCTCCCCAAGGAGACACACTAGGACGAATGCACCCCTTGTCCAAAAGATCCTGTAGCTAATTCTTTAACTCACGCATCTCTGACGGAGCCAGACGATACGGTGCTCTAGAAATAGGCGAAGTACCCGGCACCAACTCTATGCCAAACTCGACTTCACTAGCAGGAGGAAAACCCGGAATCTCATCAGGAAACACATCTGGAAATTCATCCACAACAGGAATGCTCTCTATTCCAATACTCTCAGCGGACAAATCAACTGCATAGATAAGGTAGCCTTCCCCGCCAGACTCTAGAGCTCGACAGGCTCTCAAAGCTGATACCAAAGGCATCGGGGGTCGCGCTCCCTCACCATAGAAAAACCAGCTCCCACTCCCCTTCGGATGAAAGCGTACTAATCTCTGATAGCAGTCCACTGAAGCTCGATAGGTAGTCAACACATCTATTCCCAGAATGCAATCAAAGTCGTCCATCGCCAGGACCATGAGATTCGCTAACAGAATGTTCCCTTCGAACTCTAAAGGGCAACCCATCACTAGACGCTTAGCCAAAGCAGATTGGCCCGTCGGAGTAGAAACAGACATCACTACGTCTAGTGCAATGCATGGTAACTTATGCCTCTTAACAAAACGTGCAGAAATGAAGGAATGAGATGCACCAGTGTCAATAAGTACAAGAGCAGGTATACCATAAAGCAGAAATGTACCTGCGATGACTTTCTCATTCTCCTCCACTTCCTGATCATGTCTCAGGGCAAACACCTGGCCAGAAGCTCGTGGCTTCAAATGAGAACTCCCAGCAGACTGTCCCTGCGACCTCTGCTGAACGGTGGCCTGAGAACCCGATCCTGAACCAGAACCAGAACCGCCTCCCCCAGACAGTGGACAATCTCTCCAGATATGACCAGTCTCTCCACAACGGAAACAAGCTCCAAAAGCTCTGCGGCACTTGTCAGATGGATGGTTCTTCCCACAGTGATCACACTTGTCCTTCTTACCGAAATGGACAACACCTCCAGAACCAGAGGAAGAAGAAGATCCAGACTTCTTGAAAGTTTGGGCACGGGGACCCAAAGAACTAACAGGCCTCGACTGAGGGAAAGACCTGTTCCGCCGAATGCTGTCCTCCGCCTGGTGACAACGGCTCACCAAACCCTCTTAGGACATGTCGTCGCCAACCGCCACACGGTCATGGATCTCAAGGTTAAGGACCTGAAGGAACAGATTATACTTCATCTCTGAGCTATCAGCAATCTCGGGGCAATAGGATAGCAGATCAAAGAACCTCTGCTGATACTCATCGATAGACATGGCTCCCTGTCGCAAACTCAGTAGCTCGCCTGCCTTCGACTGACGGAGTGCAGGAGGAAAATACCGCTTTTGGAAAGCTGTGCGGAACTCGGCCCAGGTGGCCACTCCTCTCGCCGTAACAAAAGGTGCAGAAGTAAACCTCCACCACCTGCGCGCACGCCCATCCAGAAGATAGCCAAGGGTCTCCACCTTCTGCTCATCGGTGCATTGGAAAGTCTGAAAAGTCGTCTCCATGCGGTCTAACCAGTTCTCCGCATCCTCCGGAGACTCACCTCCAACTAAGGGCTTAGGACCCATAGCTAAGAATCGGCGCACATTGAAACGCTCGTCGTCATGGTGACGATGACGCCGTTCTCGAAGAGGCTCCCGGTCGGCATCACCCCAACGCCCACCAACACTGCCATGAGAACTCTGGTCGTCACGATTTGACATCTACAAAAATACCTCAAGATGAGACTAAATCCCAAGAAATCTTTTGCATGCTCTGATACCATAAATGTAGTGACCCTTACCTGGATCACCTACTAAACAGAACTTATGCATGCAATTAAGTTAATAAAACAGATATCAGAATAAAACTGCGGAAACCATAAACATTATACAATCCCAAGAAAAGGAATCTGTAATTTATCCAATATTATACAACCAAATCGAATAGCTGTATAAACCCAAACAACAGTAATAAAACCTAAGCGAAGCTCCAGCTGGCCAACCACTGACTAGCCCCTCCTGGATCCACCCTCCTCGTCCAATCGCAAACCTGCCCCATGGAATAGGGTGTCCAGAAAATACAGAGTACGAGACGTGAGCATAAAACGCTCAGTGCGAGAGTATGAGTATACATGCATGCAAAGTGAACTCCCTATAGACTCGAGGTCAAGAATCAGATAACAGAGACAGACCGGGCCCTGGTATGTAGCATGCTGTGCCGTCGCTTCAGGAGGTGGCTCCCATACCAAGATAACCATGGAAACACCGGACCCAAATCGATGGAAGTCCATCCACTAACAGGATAGGGTACAACCCTACTAACAGACATCTCGAAGGAGATACAGCAAGATGCAAATGAATGCAGCATAATATCATGGCATATAAATCATGCAGTCACATAATACATGCATACTCAGTCAGGATATCTCGAACAGTACTTTCGTACCTCAATACAGTGCAAGCTCTACCAACTCTAGGTCCATGCCTATAGTCTGCTCTACACTGCCAAATGATACTACTATCATTAAAGTGCTCTAAAAGCCTTAACTAAGCTATTGCATACTCCTAAATATTTATAGGAAGCAAAAGCTATACCTTCGTCCGTCGTTAGCCCTTTGATGTCGATGCCTCCAAAACTTGGGCACAACTCCGCTACGACTACCAAACGCCTCGCCGACCTCCGGACCAAGCCTAAGAAGACTAGAACAACTCCAAAAGGACTAGAAAGGAAAGGAGAACTCGGAATTGGCAATTGAAAGTGAAACCTCGGCCTTCTATTTATAGACAACGATCGGAACTTTCGATCCTTGATCGGAACGTCCGAACCTCGATCGGAACGTTCGATCCTGCCATCGGAGCTTCCGAAGATCCTGATCTGCCACGTGTCAAAATATCACTTGTTGACTCCCGATAGGGGTGATCGGAGCCTCCGGTCCTGATCGGAGCTTCCGATCGAACCACACGTCATGCCTGACGTAATAACATCGGTGCCTCCGATCGCTCATCGGAGCTTTCGATCCTGTTTGGAGCTTCCGATCGTGCCTTCGGAGCTTCCGATCCGTCCAATACCCAATTCAATTAATTAGCATAAATACTTTAATTACTCAATTAGGGTACGGGCTACTACAGTAGAGCTTGCACTGTATTGAGGTACGAAAGTACTGTTCGACATATCCTGACTGAGTATGCATGTATTATGTGACTGCATGATTTATATGCCATGATATTATGCTGCATTCATTTGCATCTTGCTGTATCTCTTTCGAGATGTCTGTTAGTAGGGTTGTACCCTATCTTGTTAGTGGATGGACTTCCATCGATTTGGGTTTGGCGTATCCACGGTTATCTCGGTATGGGAGCCACCTCCTGAAGCGACGGCACAGCGTGCTACATACCAGGGCCCGGTCTGTCTCGGTTATCTGATCCTTGACCTCGAGTCTATAGGGAGTTCACTTTGCATGCATGTATACTCATACTCTCGCACTGAGCGTTTTATGCTCACGTCTCGTACTCTGTATTTTCTGGACACCCTATTTCCATGGGGCAGGTTTGCGATTGGACGAGGAGGGTGGATCCAGGAGGGGCTAGTCAGTGGTTGGCCAGCTGGAGCTTCGCTTAGGTTTTTATTACTGTTGTTTGGGTTTATACAGCTTTTCGATTTGGTTGTATATTATTGGATAAATTACAGATTCCTTTTCTTGGGATTGTATATTTTGTTTATGGATTCCGCAGTTTTATTCTGATATCTGTTTAATTAAGTTAATTGCATGCATAAGTTCTGTTTAGTAGGTGATCCAGGTAAGGGTCACTACAGAGAAACTCCATGACACATAGGTAGATGTCCTCTCTTGGACCCATCCATTGAAAACCTTTTCAATATGGTTTTGATGTAAGTATCTTGAGTAAGTCCTATCATTCTCTTAGATCTATCTCTATAGATCTGTATCCCTAGAATATAGGATGCCTCACCCAAATCCTTCATCGAGAATCTACCTGATAACCATATCTTTGTTGACTGCAACATCCCTACATCATTCCCAATGAGTAGGATGTCATCAACATAAAGTACTAAGAATGTCACAGCATCCTTAACTACTTTCTTGTACACGCACGGTTCCTCCGGGTTCTTGATGAAACCAAAATCCTTTATTGTTTCATCAAATTTCTGGTTCCAACTTCTTGATTCTTTTTTGAGACCATAGATTGATCTCTGAAGCTTGCATACCTTATGCTCGCTTCCATTGGATGTGTATCCCTCAGGCTGCGTCATATAGATCTCTTCCTTAATGTTTCCATTAAGAAATGCAGTCTTCACATCCATTTGTCATATCTCATAGTCATACCAAGCAGCTATGGCAATAAGGATTCTTATGGACTTGAACATTGCAACTGGTGAAAAGGTTTCATCATAGTCAACTCCTTATCTTTGAGTATAACCTTTCGCCACCAATCGTGCCTTGTAGGTCAATACCTTACCATCAGGCCCAAGCTTTCTCTTGTAGATCCATTTACACCCTATTGTAACAATTCCATCGGGAGGATCTACTAAAGACCAAACTTGGTTTGTATGCATCGAATCTATTTCCGACTGCATAGCTTCAAGCCATAAATTTGAATCCGCATCAGAAATTGCTTCCTTGAAGTTTCTTGGATCACATCCAACGTTGGGTTCATCTTGATCCCCTTCAAGAAGAAGACCATATCGAATAGGAGGTCTAGAAGTCCTCTCGGATCTTCTAGGTATAGGCGTGTCCATCAATGGTTCCTGAGGTGTAGGATCATTATTTTGTATCTTGGGTTCTTCTCGAATTTCTTCGAGTTCCATCATCTCGCCTTTCTTATCCAATAAGAACTCCTTCTCCAAGAAGGTGGCATTCCTTGAAACAAACACTTTTGTTTCAGTAGGATGATAGAAATAATATCCGATTGAATTCTTCGGATACCCTACAAAATAACATAAGGTGGATCGACTATCCAACTTATCTCCCACTGTCTGCTTCACGTAAGCAGGACATCCCCAAATCCTCAAGTACGAATACTTAGGAGCTTTTCCATTCCATAACTCGTATGGTGTTTTGTCCACTGCTTTGGTGTGGACGTTGTTCAACAACAATACCGCCGTTTCAAGCGCGTAGCCCCAAAACGAAGGTGGAAGCTCAGTGAAGCTCATCATGAATCGAACCATGTCCAACAAAGTTCGATTACGACGCTCCGATACACCATTTAGCTGAGGTGTCCTAGGAGGAGTCCACTGAGAGAGAATCCCATTCTCTTTCAGATAGTCCAAAAACTCGGTACTTAAGTATTCTCCACCTCGATCCGATCAAAGTGCTTTAATACTTTTACCTAGCTTGTTTTCTACTTCAGCCTTGAATTCTTTGAACTTTTCAAATGCTTCAGACTTATATTTCATTAAATATAAATACCCATACCTTGAATAATCATCAGTAAAGGTAATGAAGTAGGTGTGGCCAAATTGAGTACCAATTCTAAATGGACCACAAACATCTGTATGGATCAAATCCAATAGATTTTGACTACGCTCAGGTTTCCCCTTGAATGGAGATTTAGTCATTTTTCCTTTCAGACAGGATTCACAAGTAGATAGAAAGTTAATATCAGACATATCAAACATGCCCTCTCCCACTAGCTTGTTCATCCTCCTTGAGGAAATATGACCTAGCCTAGCATGCCAAAGGTTTGCCGGGTTTTGACTATCGATTTTCCTTTTGTTCGTTGTTATCGGTTTATCAACATAATTTATTGGAACGTCTTTTAATTTTAAGTTATATAGATCGTTTTCAAGTTGTCCATTTCCAATCAAACATTCATTCTTGTAAATATTGCAAATCCCATTCACAAAATTGCAAGAATAACCATCTCTATCAAGCATAGAAATAGAAATAATGTTTTTGACCAAATCCGGAACATACAAAACATCTCTAAAAAATAACTTAAAATTGTTTTGCAAAATTAAATAAATGTCTCCTATCGCTTTGGCTTCGACTCTTGAACCATTCCTGAGTCTTGACTGGGTCTCACCCATCCTTAGCCTATTACTTCTTGTCATCATTTGCAACTCATTGCAAATGTGAGATCTACATCTGGTATCCAATACCCAAGAAGTAGTATTAAGAAAAACATTTATTTCAATGTAAAACATACCCTTTGCAGTTCGCAACTGCTCGAGGTATTCCTTGCATTTACGTTTCCAATGACCGGGTTTCTTGCAGTGATGGCAAACTTGTTTAGACTTGTCCAATTTTGCATGTAACATTTGGCCTTGAGATCATGGTCCAACCATTTCTCTAGTTCGGCCAACCTTTCGGTAGTTACATCAGCCGGGGCTGTTTTCGGAGAAGCCTTTTCTAACACTTAGAAAATCTTTTCCGAACTTAGGACAATCTTAACTTATGGAATCATTCCGTATTGTTTGCGCCAGTAAGTTTGTTTTGTTCTAGAATTGAAACATGTGGATTACGAATTCATTGTAATGAAATACTGAGATGAAATAGACAATAATTGATGATTTGTTTAATAATTTACTAAGACATAAAATATGGCGAATTTTATTTTATGAATCACACTCCCACTATTTTGACGATTTCACTACCCTCTAGTGAAAACGAGAAACATTTTCTTTAGTGGGAACATGGAGTCCAATTGACAAACTATAGTCCCGAATAATATCAGCCAACTATAATTTTCAAAAGGTAGAGCCCAATTGCTTCCAAAGCAACCTCCACGTTTTTACCTCATGTCCAATAAAGGCCCAATAATATGACGCCGTTTATTGTGACATGTCAAGATGACCCATCAATATTAAGTTGTGATGGACGATCGGCATGTGGATCCCCCAATAATATGAGCCGATCCCATGGGAGTTCCACCCAACTTACAACATTTGTCGATCCAATGTACAACTTTCCGACGAACGGCCCCCCCCAATAATATGAGCCGGACCGTATCCGCGGGTAGCATCTCATACATTGATCGTTGATGGAAGGTAGAACATTTAAACAATATTTAAATTTCCTTTATTTATCTTGATATCAATTTTAAATCATATTTAAAATGAGGGATTTTAATTTTGAAAATTTGTCTCATCATTTAAAATTTGTATGCTTGCGGGATTCATACAATTGAGTCTAAAACATGCATACAACGATAATATCATATATTATATAGGATGATCGATTCCATTTCTAATCGACCCGTGGTTGCCAATCACGAGTCTAAGTCCAATTCTAGGTAATATGCAGGTATGCAATGCAATCCTATTACATTGAGCTTCCAATTTACATTTCTTCAGTCTTTATTGTCTGCTGGGCCCACCTCCGTCTTCAAATCTTCATCTCCCACTAAGTCTAATGTATTTACAATAAATAACTATGACAAGTAGGGATACATTTTAAGGGGTGGGAACGGGCCATAAACCAGACCCACTTTTATTACATATGACAATTCATATTGGGCCATAAACCAGGCCCATTAATAAATCCAACAACAATAAAAACAAATGTAAATTCCTAACATACACCTACAAAATTGGTCATGACAATCGATCATTCTTATCCAATAATATTTAATTTAAAATTAATTTATTGGATAACATGCAATGGCATTTAAATTTAAAAGGATAAAATCATATTCCATATATAAAATCTTATTTTACATAAAAAATCATATTTTATCTTTTTATCAAATAAAATCATATTTTACATATAAAATCCAATTTTATACATAAAATCATATTTTATTCAATATTTCCATAAGATCATATCTTATCATCAATTGTACCAAAAATAATTAATTTCATAAAATCTGATTTAACGGATAAAATCTATAAATTTTCCAAAAATTCAAATTTATCCAAAATCAATTTTAAAATTTTCGGACTCAAACAATTCGATCCGACGCCTCGTGGACCAATCAAAAACGATTTTCGATCGGACCAAAAATAGAATTTTAACATATTAAAATTTTAATTTAAAAAATAAAAATTAATTTTCCCGGGCCGCCCGGGACGATCCCGGGCAGCCCGCGCCCCAAAAGGGGCTCGGGCCGGGCAGCCCGTCGCTGCCCCTTGGGCAGTGACGATCGCTGCCCCCCCTGGGCAGCGACCATCGCTGCCCCCCCGGGTAGCGATTGGTGTTTTTCCCGTCAAAAAATTTTATTTTAAAAATTTGTTTTGTTTCAAAAACCGAGGCTTAAAAATTTTTGTACAATTGATTAATTTAATCGCTTGATCTGAGCAACCTGGCTTTGATACCACTGTTGGAGAACGGTGATCAGATCAATCAGAATTGATACCCGGTGCAACGGAAGTTTTAAAAATTTTATATGGAACAATTCCATATCATGGGTATCAAAACTTTACGATTAAATTGTGCGTGTAAAAATTAAATAACAATTAAATTTTTACCTTCAATATCGAAACGAGATTATGGACACCAACAGATTACTCTGCTCTTGTTGTATATCCTAGAAACTGATGGACGAACAATTTTTCAATCAGGTCCACGAACAGAAGTTTAATCCCTCTGATAGATTGCACTAGAAAATCTATCAGAAGTTTCTACGAAGAGAATTAATGAATTTGATCCGTTAAACCAGACTGCAAATTAAAAATTCACGGGCTGGAATTTTTCGAGCAGAGAGGGAGAGGGGGCGGCAGCCACAGTAGGGAAAAACTAGGGTTTTCGAAAAATATTTTGTGACCTCTGTTGTGTAATTTCTGTACTGAAATAACTTATTTATAATGTGGGCTGCTAACAGCTTAGGGCCCATTAGTCATAAGTTCAAGCCTGACAAGCAAAGCCTGCATGTTCAGAAATTAATATAAAATTCATCATGACTCCGATTGATAAACCAATTTCACCAATGTGCACAGAAACCACTTCTGCATCTTTTAAAGTCAAGATAAATTTTTTGAATCCGAATTCAGTGATTTCCAAAAATGTCCATCCCTATGTCATTTTAGGAAATCTAACTCCCTCTACTCTTAAATAAGAAGTCTCACTTCTTTATTCATTAAATTTAACTCTTTAAATTTAACTATCTCAACGGGGATTAAAAATCCATTACTTGTGTGACCCTCAATGGTTCAGGGATACAGCTAACCGTGGGCTCACAACTCCTTGTGACTCGGAACAACAATTTCTGACTTGCCCATCGAATCATGGTAAGAGCGCCTAGCAACATCGCCCCATGATTCCCTAGGTATCACTGATAGTGCCTGCAAGAACCAATAGATTTTGGTTAGCGTACAGTACGGTCCCTTCAACCATATATCCCGATCGAATCAACAACCATTGGTAAATCGAGAGTCGTTCGAGATTCGATAACTATGCAATGCATCTTGAAGATCAAATAGTGACATCGCATGTGCTACTAAGAAACCATTTCTTAAAACACATCATGTACTCTGGCCAGAGATTCATCACACTAATATCTCCTCAGATTGCATAGGATATCCACACTAGCAAGTATGTGGTGAATCCTTGACAACAAAGCATCGACTCCTATATGTGTCATAACTGTACCCAATCCCGACACCTGATGACCCCAATAGATTCGGTAAACGAGTCAAAGTACAGTACTAGCATATAGAGTCTCAATGATGTTTCAAGTAGTAAGGACTAATGGTGTACAACCAAAACCGCGGACTTTATCCACTCGATAAGTGATAACCACTTGGAAAGTCCGGATAGGGTAGTTCGATCATTCATCGTATGAATATCCATTTGCATGCTTTGAACATCTCTATGTTCCATACCAATGAAACGTGGTACTTGAAAGAGTGGGTGCCCAGTGAGCCAACTTGTGGCTAAGGGCTTTGATGACTCTTTGTATAAACAATCTTTTGTTTAATATAATTTACACTTTTATTAATGGCAATGACTTTATCTTTCTTCATATTGTTATATTGTGATATACTATTGTTGTTTTGATAAAGACCTTGAATATACTATAGTGTATGTAAGATGTGGTAGAACATGGGGATGTCTATCATGAAACACATCTTATAGTCACTGTATATTCTAAACTGTTCCTAGTCGATTGAGCCGTCCGATAATAAGGATAAGGATCGCTCGAGTGTGAGACTAGCATTTGCGATGCAGAGTACCACGTTTCATTGGTAGGGAACATAGAGATGTTCGAAGCATGCAAATGGATATTCATATGATGAATGATCGAACTACCCTATCCGGACTTTCCAAGTGGTTATCACTTATCGAGTGGATATAGTCCGCGGTTTTGGTTGTACACCATTAGTCCTTACTACTTGAGACATCATTGAGACTCTATATGCTAGTACTGTGCTTTGACTCGTTTACCGACTCTATTGGGGTCATCAAGTGTCGGGATTGGGTACAGTTACAACACATGTAGGAGTCGATGCTTTGTTGTCAAGGATTCACCACATACTTGCGAGTGTGGATATCCTATGCGATCTGAGGAGATATTAGTGTGACGAATCTCTGGCCAGAGTACATGATGTGATTTAAGAAATGGTTTCTTAGTAGCACATGCGATGTCACTATTTGATCTTCAAGATGCATTGCATAGTTATCGAATCTCGAGCGACTCTCGATATACCAATGGTTGTTGATTCGATCGGGATATATGGATGAAGGGACCGTACTGTACGCTAACCAAAATCTACTGGTTCTTGTAGGCACTATCAGTGATACCTAGGGAATCATGGGGCGATGTTGCTAGGCGCTCATACCATGATTCGATGGGCAAGTTGGAAATTGTTGTTCCGAGTCACAAGGAGTTGTGAGCCCACGGCTAGCTGTATCCCTAAACCATTGAGGGTCACACAGTGTAATGGATTTTTAATCCCCGTTGAGATAGTTAAATTTAAAGAGTTAAATTTAATGAACGAAGAAGTTAGACTTCTTATTTAAGAGTAGAGGAGTGAGATTTCCTAAAATGACATAGTGATGGGAATTTTTGGAAATCACTGAATTCGGATTCGGAAAAATTTATCTTGACTTTAAAAGGTGCAGAAATGGTTTCTGTGCACATTGGTAAAATCGGTTTACCAATCGGAGTCACGATGAATTTTATATTAATTTCTGAACATGCGGGCTTTGCTTGTCGGGCCTGAACTTATGACTAATGGGCCCTAAGCTGTTAGTGGCCTACATTATAAATAAGTTATTGCAGTACAGAAATTACACATAACAAGGCACAAAATTTTCGAAAACCCTAAGCTATTTTTCTTAAAGTGGCCGACCCCTCTCCCCTCTGCTCGAGAAAATCCAGCTTGTGATTTTGAATTACAGTCTGGTTTAACGGATCAAATTCGTTAATCTCTTCGTAGAAAACTTCTGATAGATTTTCTAGTGCAATCTATCAGAGGGATTAAATCTCTATTCGTGGACCTGATAGAAGAACTGTTCGTCCATCGGTTCCAGGGAGATACAACAAGAGCAGAGAAATCTGTTGGTGTCCAGAATCTCGATTCGAGATTAAAGGTAAAAATTATATAATCGTTATTTGAATTTTTACACACACAATTTAATCGTAAAGATATGATATCCAATATGGAATCGTTCCATATAATAAAAATTTTAAACTTCCGCTGCACCGGGTATCAATCTTGTTTGATCTGAACGCCGCGTTCTCCAACAGTGGTATCAGAGCCAGGTTGCTCAGATCAAGCGATTAAATAAATCGATTGTACAAATTTTTTTTTTTTTTTAAGCCTCGGTTTTTGAAACAAAATAAATATTTTAAAATAAAAATATTTTTTTTTTCGGGCAAAAACCCAATCGCTGCCCGGGAGGGGCAGCGATGGTCGCTGCCCTGGGCAGCGCCGTGCGCCGCCCTGTGCAGCGCCCAGCGCTGCACAGGGCGGCGCACGGCGCTGCCCAGGGCAGCGATCGTCGCTGCCCTAAGGGCAGCCGGGCTGCCCGGCCCGGGAACGTCCCGGGCGGCCCGCGGGAAAAATTATTTTTAATTTTAAATTAAATTTTAATATGTTAAAATTCTATTTTTGGTCCGATCAAAAATTGTTTTGATTGGTCCACGAGGCATCGGATCGAATTGTTCGAGTCCGAAAATTTTAAAATTGATTTTTGGATGAATTTGAATTTTTGGAAAATTTTAATATTTTATCCTTTAATTGAATTTTGAAATTAATTATTTTTGGTACAATTGATGATAAGATATGATCTTATGGATATATTGAGTAAAATATGATTTTATGTATAAAATTGGATTTTATAGATAAAATATGATTTTATTTGATAAAAAGATAAAATATGATTTTGTATGTAAAATAAGATTTTATGTATGAAATATGATTTTATCCTTTTAAATTTAAATTGCCATTGCATGTTATCCAATAAATTAATTTTGAATTAAATGTTATTGGATAAGGATGATCGATTGCCATGACCAATTTTGTAGGTGTATGTTAGGAATTTACATTTGTTTTATTGTTGTTGGTTTTATTAATGAGCCTGGTTTATGGCCCAATATGAATGTCATATGTAATAAAAGTGGGCTTGGTTTATGGCCCGTTCCCACCCCTTAAAAATGTATCCCCTACTTGTCATTGTTATTTATTGTAAATACATTAGATTTAGTGGGAGATCAAGATTTGAAGATGGAGGTGGGCCCAGCAGACAATAAAGACAGAAGAAATGTAAATTGGAAGCAAATGTAATAGGATTGCATTGCATACTGCATATTACATAGGATTGGACTAAGACTCGTGATTGGCAACCACGGGTCGATTAGAAATGGAATCGATCATCCTATATAATATGTGATATTATGGTTGTATGCATGTTTTATACTAAATTGTGTGAATCCGACAAGCATACAAAATTTTAAAAATGATGAGACAAATTTTTATAATTAAAAATCCCTCATTTTAAATATGATTTAAAATTGATATCAAGATAAATAAAGGAAATTTAAATTTGTTTAAATGTTCCTACCTTCCATCAACGATCAATGTATGAGATGCTACCCGCGGATACGGTCCGGCTCATATTATTGGGGGGGCCCGTTCGTCGGAAAGTTGTACATTGGATCGACAAATGTTGTAAGTTGGGTGGAACTCCCATGGGATCGGCTCATATTATTGGGGGATCCACATGGCGACCGTCCATCACAACTTAATATTGATGGGTCATCTTGACATGTCACAATAATCGACGTCATATTATTGGGCCCTTATTGGACATGAGGTAAAAACGTGGAGGTTGCTTTGGAAGCAATTGGGCTCTACCTTTTGAAAATTATGGTTGACTGATATTATTCGGGACTATAAGTTTGTCAATTGGACTCCATGTTCTCACTAAGGAAAACAGTTTCCCGTTTTCACTAGAGGGTAGTGAAATCGTTAAAATAGTGGGAGTGAGATTCATAAAATAAATTTCGCCTATTTTATGTCTTAGTAAATTGCTTAAACAATCACTGATATTTGTCTGTTTCTTTTCAGTATTTCATACAATGAATTCGCGTAATCCACTTTTCTCGATCCTCGAACAAAATAAGTTGACTGGCGCAAACTATACGGAATGGTTCCGTAAGTTGAAGATTGTCTTGACTTCGGAGAAGATGCTCTACGTGTTAGAGAAATCTCCTCCGAAGGAAGCACCAGCTGACGTAAGTCCGGAGGAGTTAGCCAAACTTGATACATGGTGGGACCATGATATCAAGACCAAATGCTATATGCAAGCCTCGATGTCTGATGAACTCCAGAGGCGATTTGAGGACACCGTGAATGCTGCTGACATTCACGTTCAACTCAAGGAACTTTTTGGGGCTCAATCGAGGGCTGAAAGGTTCGCTACTGTAAAGGAGCTAATGACGTGTCGCATGCGTGAAGGGACTTCGGTCCGTGATCATGGGGTACGAGTGATTTGGCTCATACAGAAGTTGGTAACCCTTGATTTGGTGTTGGAGCATGAACTCAACGTGGACTTACTACTTCTGTCTCTTCCTTCTTCGTTTGACGGATTTGTGGTAAATTTCAATATGAACAAGATAGAGGCCTCCCTTGAAGAGATGGTCAATATGCTAGTGACATATGAATCCACATTAAAGAAGGATAAACCGGCTTTCTTGGTGGGCTCCTCTTCTTCTGCTAAGAAGGGGCCAAGTACGAAGGGTAAGAAACGTTCTGCCCCACCCAAGAAAGTCGAACCCGAGAAGAAGTACAAGACAAAGGCTTCAAACATGGAAAAATCCAAGGATGTTTGCCATTACTGCAAGAAGCCCGATCATTGGAAGCGTAACTGCAAGGAATATGTAGAGCAGTTGCGAACTGCAAAGGGTATGTTCTATATTGAAATAAATGTTTCACTTAATACTACTTCTTGGGTATTAGATACCGGATGTGGATCTCACATTTGCAATGATTTGCAGGTGATGACAAGAAGTCGCAGGCTTAGGATGGGTGAGACCCAGCTGAGGCTCGGAAATGGTTCCAGAGTTGAAGCAAAAGCCGTGGGAGATGTTTATTTAATTTTGCAGAACGGTTTTAAGTTACTTTTAAGAGATGTTTTATTTGTTCCAGATTTAATTAAAAACATTATTTCTGTTTCTATGCTTGATAGAGATGGTTATTCTTGCAATTTTGTTAATGGGATTTGCAATATTTACAAGAATGAATGTTTAATTGGAAATGGACAACTTGAAAACGATCTATACAACTTAAAATTAAAAGACGTTCCAATAAATTATGTTGATAAACCGGCAACAACAAACAAAAGGAAAATCGATAGCCAAAACCCGGCAAACCTTTGGCACGCTAGGCTAGGTCATATTTCCTCAAGGAGGATGAACAAGCTAGTGGGAGAGGGCATGTTTGATATGTCTGATATTAACTCTCTACCTACTTGTGAATCCTGCCTAAAAGGAAAAATGACTAAATCTCCTTTTAAGGGGAAACCTGAGCGTAGTCAAAATCTGTTGGATTTGATCCATACAAATGTTTGTGGTCCATTTAGAGTTGGGACTCAATATGGCCACACCTACTTCATTACCTTTACTGATGATTATTCAAGGTATGGGTATTTATATTTAATGAAATATAAGTCTGAAGCATTTGAAAAGTTCAAAGAATTCAAGGCTGAAGTAGAAAACAAGCTAGGTAAAAGTATTAAAGCACTTCGATCGGATCGAGGTGGAGAATACTTGAGTACCGAGTTTTTGGACTATCTGAAAGAGAATGGGATTCTCTCTCAGTGGACTCCTCCTATGACACCACAGCTGAATGGTGTATCGGAGCGTCGTAATCGAACTTTGTTGGACATGGTTCGATCCATGATGAGCTTCACTGAGCTTCCACCTTCGTTTTGGGGCTATGCACTTGAAACGGCGGTATTGTTGTTGAACAACGTCCACACTAAAGCAGTGGACAAAACACCATACGAGTTATGGAATGGCAAAGCTCCTAAGTATTCGTACTTGAGGATTTGGGGATGTCCTACTTACGTGAAGCGGACAGTGGGAGATAAGTTGGATAGTCGATCCAGCTTATGTTATTTTGTAGGGTATCCAAAGAATTCAATCGGATATTATTTCTATTATCCTGCTGAAACAAAGGTGTTTGTTTCAAGGAATGCCACCTTCTTGGAGAAGGAGTTCTTATTGGATAAGAAAGGCGAGATGATGGAACTCGAAGAAATTCGAGAAGAACCCGAAATACAAAATAACGATCCTACACCTCAGGAACCATTGCTGGACACGCCTATACCTAGAAGATCCGAGAGGACTTCTAGACCTCCTATTCGATATGGTCTTCTTCTTGAAGGGGATCAAAATGAACCCGATGTTGGATGTGATCCAAGAAACTTCAAGGAAGCAATTTCTGATGCGGATTCAAATTTATGGCTTGAAGCTATGCAGTCGGAAATAGATTCGATGCATACAAACCAAGTTTGGTCTTTAGTAGATCCTCCCGATGGAATTGTTCCAATAGGGTGTAAATGGATCTACAAGAGAAAGCTTGGGCCTGATGGTAAGGTATTGACCTACAAGGCGCGATTGGTGGCAAAAGGTTATACTCAAAGACAAGGAGTTGACTATGATGAAACCTTTTCACCAGTTGCAATGTTCAAGTCCATAAGAATCCTTATTGCCATAGCTGCATGGTATGACTATGAGATATGGCAAATGGATGTGAAGACTGCTTTTCTTAATGGAGACATTAAGGAAGAAATCTATATGAAGCAGCCTGAGGGGTTCACATCCATGGGAAGCGAGCATAAGGTATGCAAGCTTCAGAGATCAATTTATGGTCTAAAACAAGCATCAAGAAGTTGGAACCAAAAATTTGATGAAACAATAAAAGATTTTGGTTTCATCAAGAATCCGGAGGAACCATGCGTGTACAAGAAAGTAGTTAAGGATGCTGTGACATTCTTAGTACTTTATGTTGATGACATCCTACTCATTGGGAATGATGTAGGGATGTTGCAGTCAACAAAGATATGGTTATCAGGTAGATTTTCGATGAAGGATTTGGGTGAGGCATCCTATATTCTTGGGATACAGATCTATAGAGATAGATCTAAGAGAATGATAGGACTCACTCAATCAACCTACATCGACACCATATTGAAACGGTTTTCAATGGATGGGTCCAAGAGAGGACATCTACCCATGTGTCATGGAGTTTCTCTATCCAAGTCTATGTGTCCCAAGACAGATGAAGAGATAGAGAAAATGACACATGTATCATATGCGTCAGCCATAGGTAGTATCATGTATGGGATGATATCTACCAGACCGGATGTAGCATTTGCTCTGAGTGTCACGAGCAGATATCAAGCTAATCCCGGTCAAATGCATTGGAAAGCCGTGAAGGACATTCTTAAGTACTTACAAAGGACTAAGAATATGTTCATGGTATATGGAGGAAGAGAACTAAAATTGGAAGGCTATACCGACTCTAGCTTCCAAAGTGACGTGGATGACTCGAAGTCAACCTCTGGATTTGTGTTCATGCTCAATGGCGGTGCTGTCTCTTGAAAGAGTTCCAAGCAGGACACCACAACGGATTCCACCACTGAGGCAGAATACATTGCAGCATCAGCTGCTGCTAAAGAGGCCGTTTGGATGAGGAATTTCGTCCAAGAGTTGGGCGTCATTCCTGAAGTTGTTGGTCCAGTCCCGGTGTACTGTGACAACACGGGTGCCGTTGCTCAGGCAAAGGAACCAAGGTCTCATCAAAGATCCAAACACGTACTGAGGAAATACCACATCATCCGGGAGATTGTGGAAAGAGGAGACATCACTGTCGAAAGAGTGGCCTCTGCAGACAATATCGCTGATCCACTTACTAAGCCCTTGCCAGGACCATTATTTGACAAACATCGCGAAGCAATGGGTCTACGTAGTATGACTAGTTGGCTATAGGGCAAGTGGGAGATTGAAAGAGTGGGTGCCCAGTGAGCCAACTTGTGGCTAAGGGCTTTGATGACTCTTTGTATAAACAATCTTTTGTTTAATATAATTTACACTTTTATTAATGGCAATGACTTTATCTTTCTTCATATTGTTATATTGTGATATACTATTGTTGTTTTGATAAAGACCTTGAATATACTATAGTGTATGTAAGATGTGGTAGAACATGGGGATGTCTATCATGAAACACATCTTATAGTCACTGTATATTCTAAACTGTTCCTAGTCGATTGAGCCGTCCGATAATAAGGATAAGGATCGCTCGAGTGTGAGACTAGCATTTGCGATGCAGAGTACCACGTTTCATTGGTAGGGAACATAGAGATGTTCGAAGCATGCAAATGGATATTCATATGATGAATGATCGAACTACCCTATCCGGACTTTCCAAGTGGTTATCACTTATCGAGTGGATATAGTCCGCGGTTTTGGTTGTACACCATTAGTCCTTACTACTTGAGACATCATTGAGACTCTATATGCTAGTACTGTGCTTTGACTCGTTTACCGACTCTATTGGGGTCATCAAGTGTCGGGATTGGGTACAGTTACAACACATGTAGGAGTCGATGCTTTGTTGTCAAGGATTCACCACATACTTGCGAGTGCGGATATCCTATGCGATCTGAGGAGATATTAGTGTGACGAATCTCTGGCCAGAGTACATGATGTGATTTAAGAAATGGTTTCTTAGTAGCACATGCGATGTCACTATTTGATCTTCAAGATGCATTGCATAGTTATCGAATCTCGAGCGACTCTCGATATACCAATGGTTGTTGATTCGATCGGGATATATGGATGAAGGGACCGTACTGTACGCTAACCAAAATCTACTGGTTCTTGTAGGCACTATCAGTGATACCTAGGGAATCATGGGGCGATGTTGCTAGGCGCTCATACCATGATTCGATGGGCAAGTCGGAAATTGTTGTTCCGAGTCACAAGGAGTTGTGAGCCCACGGCTAGCTGTATCCCTGAACCATTGAGGGTCACACAGTGTAATGGATTTTTAATCCCCGTTGAGATAGTTAAATTTAAAGAGTTAAATTTAATGAACGAAGAAGTTGGACTTCTTATTTAAGAGTAGAGGAGTGAGATTTCCTAAAATGACATAGTGATGGGCATTTTTGGAAATCACTGAATTCGGATTCGGAAAAATTTATCTTGACTTTAAAAGGTGCAGAAATGGTTTCTGTGCACATTGGTAAAATCGGTTTATCAATCGGAGTCACGATGAATTTTATATTAATTTCTGAACATGCGGGCTTTGCTTGTCGGGCCTGAACTTATGACTAATGGGCCCTAAGCTGTTAGTGGCCTACATTATAAATAAGTTATTGCAGTACATAAATTACACATAACAAGGCACAAAATTTTCGAAAACCCTAAGCTATTTTTCTTAAAGTGGCCGACCCCTCTCCCCTCTGCTCGAGAAAATCCAGCCTGTGATTTTGAATTACAGTCTGGTTTAACGGATCAAATTCGTTAATCTCTTCGTAGAAAACTTCTGATAGATTTTCTAGTGCAATCTATCAGAGGGATTAAATCTCTATTCGTGGACCTGATAGAAGAACTGTTCGTCCATCGGTTCCAGGGAGATACAACAAGAGCAGAGAAATCTGTTGGTGTTCAGAATCTCGATTCGAGATTAAAGGTAAAAATTATATAATCGTTATTTGAATTTTTACACACACAATTTAATCGTAAAGATATGATACCCAATATGGAATCGTTCCATATAATAAAAATTTTAAACTTCCGCTGCACCGGGTATCAATCTTGTTTGATCTGAACGCCGCGTTCTCCAACAGTACTCGGCATCGCAAATGCTAGTCTCAATCTCGAGCGATCCTTATCCTTATTAACGGACGGCTCAATCGACTAGGAACTGTTTAGAATATACAGTGACTATAAGATGTGTTTCATGATAGCCATCCCCATGTGCCACCACATCTTACATACACTATAGTATATTCAAGGTCTTCATCTAAACATCTTATAGTATGTCACAACATAATAATATGATAAAAGATAAATTAAACGCCATTATAAAAGTGTAAATTATATTAAACAAAAGATTGTTTATACATAGAGTCATCAAAGCCCTTAGCCACAAGTTGGCTCACCGGGCACCCACTCTTTCACTTACTACTTGAAACATCATGAAGACTCTATATGCTAGTATTGTACTTTGACTCGTTTACCGGCTCTATGAGGGTCATCAGGTGTCGAGATTGGGTACAGTTACGACACATATAGGAGTCAATGCTTTGTTGTCAAGGATTCACCACACGCTTGCGAGTGTGGATATCCTATGCGATCTGAGGAGATATTAGTGTAACAAATCTCTGGCCAGAGTACATGATGTGCTTTAGGTTACTTGGTTTCCTAGTTGCACATGCGATGTCACTATTTGATCTTCAAGATGCATTGAATAGTTATCGAATCTCGAACGACTCTCGATATACCAATGGTTGTTGATTCGATCGGGATATATGGATGAAGGGACCGTACTGTACGCTAACCAAAACCCGCTGGTTTTTGCAGGCACTATCAGTGATACCTAGGGAATCATGTGAAAGAGTGGGTGCCCGGTTAGCCAACTCGTGGCTAAGGGCTTTTGTGACTCTATGTATAAACAATCTTTGTTTAATATAATTTACATTCATTAATGGCATTTTCTTTGTCTTTCTTCATATTGTTATATTGTGATATACTATTGATGTTTTGATAAAGACCTTGAATATACTATAGTGTAAGTAAGATGAGGTAGCGAATAAAGAGAGAGATCACTATTATGAAACACATCTTATAGTCACTGTATATTCTAAACAGTTCCTAGTCAATTGAGCCGTCCGCTAATAAGGATAAGGATCGCTCGAGATTGAGACTAGCATTTGTGATGCCAAGTACCACGTTTTATTGGTAATGGACATGGAGATGTTCAAAGCATGCAAATGGATATTCATATGATGAATGATCAAACTACCCTATTCGGACTTTCCAAGTGGTTATCACTTATCGAGTGGATAAAGTCCGCGGTTTTGGTTTTACACCATTGGTCCTTACTACTTGAAACATCATTGAGACTCTATATGCTAGTACTGTACTTTGACTCATTTACCAACTCTATTGAGGTCAACAGGTGTCGGGATTGGGTACAGTTATGACACATATAGGAGTCGATGCTTTGTTGTCAAGGATTCACCACATACTTGCGAGTGTGGATATCCTATGCGATTTGAGAAGATATTAGTGTGACGAATCTCTGGCCAGAGTACATGATGTGTTTTAGGTTACTCGGTTTTCCTAGTAACACATGCGATGTCACTATTTGATCTCCAAGATGTAATGCATAGTTATCGAATCTCGAACGACTCTCGATGCACCAATGGTTGTTGATTCGATCGGGATATATGGATGAAGTGACCGTACTGTACGCTAACCAAAATCTACTGGTTCTTGCAGGCACTATCAGTGATACCTAGGAAATCATGGGGCGATGTTGCTAGACGCTCTTACCATGATTCGTTGGGCAAGTCAAAAATTGTTGTTCCGAGTCACAAGGAGTTGTGAGCCCACGGCTAGCTGTATCCCTGAACCATTGAGGGTCACACAAGTAATGGATTACTAAACCCCGTTGAGATAGTTAAATTTAAAGAGTTAAATTTAATGAAAGAGAAGTTGGAATTCTTAACTAAAAGGGAGTGGAATTTTCTAAAATGACATAGGGATGGACATTTTTGGAAATCAATGAATTCGGATTCAGAAAAATTGTCTTGACTTTAAAAGGTGCAGAAATGGTTTCTGTGCATATTGGTGAAATCGGTTTATCAATCGGAGTCATGATGAATTTTATATTAATTTCTATAATAACGGGCTTGGCTTGTTGGGCTTAAGTTATGGATTATGGGCCCTAAGGAGTTAGAGTCCTAATATAATCATAACTTAATCTAGTCTAGAAATTATCTATAAATATATGAGTAGTGTTCGAAAATCAGAGATATTCCATCTTGCAATTTTCGAAAATCACTCATAATATTCAAGGGGAATTTTCGAATCCTCTGTCCCTTTTGAAAAAATTCGGTCTGTGATTTTTGTGAAAAATTACATTCCGAATTAACAGATCAAATCTGTTTATTCTCATCGATAAACATCTGATTGATTTCTAGTGCAATCAATCAGAGGATTTTTGTTTTCAGTTCGTGGACCTTATTCCGGAGATTGATCGTGAAGCCATCGGTTCCCGGGATATACAAGAAGAGCAGATTAAATTCTGTTGGTGTCCATAATCAAGCCGTTGCTTGAAGAGGTAAAAATTTAATTGTGATTTTATTTTTACTTGCATAATTTAATCGTAAAGTTTTGATACCCATGATATGGAATCGTTCCATATAGAAAAATAAAAATTTTTAAACTTCCGCTGCACCGGGTATCAATTCTTAATTGATCTGAACACGTTTTTCCAACAGTGGTATCAGAGCCAGGTTGCTCTCAGATCAAACGATTAAATTAATCGATTGTACAAAATTTTTGGCTTGGGTTTTTGAAACAAAAACAAAAATTTTAAATTAAAATTTAATGGGCACATCGGGCAGCGATTGTCCCTCCCCGGGGCAGCGATTGGATCGCTGCCCTGCCCGGGCCCCCATTTTGGGGCGCGGGCTGCCCGGGATTGTCCCGGGTAGCCCGGGAAAAATTAAAATTGATTTTTTAATTAAAAGTTTAATATTTTGAAATTCTAGTTTTTGGTCCAATCGAAAATTGATTTTGATTGGTTCACGAGGCATCGGATCGAATTGTTCGAGTCCGAAATTTATAAAATTGATTTTTGGATAAATTTGAATTTTTGGAAAATTTATAAATTTTATCCGTTAAATTAGATTTTATAAAATCAATTATTTTGATATAATTGATGATAAGATATGATCTTATGAAAGGATAAGATAAAATTTGATTTTATCTTTTTAAATATGATGCCATTGCATGTTATCCAATTATTTAATTATTGAATTAATTATTGGATAAAAGGATGATCGATTGCCATGACCAAGTTTGTAGGTGTATGTTAAGTTATTTACATTTGGTTTTATTGTTGTTGGGTTTTATTAATGGGCTTGGTTTATAGCCCAATTTGAATTGTCATTTGTAATAAAAAGTGGGCTTGGTTTATGGCCCGTTCCCACCCCTTAAATATGTATCCCCTACTTGTCATCAAAATTTATTGTAAATTTGTTAGACTTAGTGAGAGATAAATATTTGAAGACAATGGTGGGCCCAGCAGACGATAAAGACCAAAGAAATGTAAATGGAAGCTCAATGTAATAGGATTGCATAACATACTTGCATATCACCTAGGATTGGACTTAGACTCGTGATTGGCAACCACGGGTCGATTAGATAATGGGATCGATCATCCTTAAATAATATATGATATTATTGTTGTATGCATGTTTAGACTAAATTGTATGAATCCCGCAAGCATACAAACTTTAAAAGATGAGACAAATTTTCAAAAATTAAAAATCCCTCATTTTAAATATGATTTAAAATTGATATCAAGATAAACAAAAGGGAATTTAAATATTGTTTAAATATTCCTACCTTCCATCAACGATCAATGTATGAGATGCTACCCGCGGGCACGGTCCGGCTCATATTATTGGGGGGGCCCGTTCGTTGAAAAGCTGTACATTGGATCGACACATGTTGTAAGTTGGGTGGAACTCCCATGGGATTGGCTCATATTATTGGGGGATCCACATGGCAACCGTCCATCACAACTTAAATGTAGTGACCCTTACCCGGATCACCTACTAAACAGAACTTAGGCATGCAATTAACTTAATAAAATAGATATCAGAATAAAACTGCGGAAACCAATAACATTATACAATCCCAAGTAAAGGAATCTGTAATTATCCAATATTATACAACCAAATCGAATAGCTGTATAAACCCATATAACAGTAATAAAACCTAGACGAAGCTCCAGCTGGCCAACCACTGACTAGCCCCTCCTGGATCCACCCTCCTCGTCCAATCGCAAACCTGCCCCATGGAATAGGGTGTCCAGAAAATACAGAGTACGAGACGTGAGCATAAAACGCTCAGTGCGAGAGTATGAGTATACATGCATGCAAAGTGAACTCCCTATAGACTCGAGGTCAAGGATCAGATAACAGAGACAGACTGGGCCCTGGTATGTAGCACGCTGTGCCGTCGCTTCAGGAGGTGGCTCCCATACCGAGATAACCGTGGATACGCCGGACCCAAATCGATGGAAGTCCATCCACTAACAGGATAGGGTACAACCCTACTAACAGACATCTCGAAGGAGATACAGCAAGATGCAAATGAATGCAGCATAATATCATGGCATATAAATCATGCAGTCATATAATACATGCATACTCAGTCAGGATATCTCGAACAGTACTTTCGTACCTCAATACAGTGCAAGCTCTACCAACTCTAGGTCCACGCCTATAGTCTGCTCTACACTGCCAAATGATACTACTATCATTAAAGTGATCTAAAAACCTTAACTAAGCTATTGCATACTCCTAAATATTTATAGGGAGCAAAAGCTATACCTTCGTCCGTCGTTAGCCCTTTGATGTCGATGCCTCTAGAACTTGGGCACAACTCCGCTACAACTACCGAACGCCTAGACGACTCCCGGTTCAAGCCTAGGAAGGCTAGAACAACTCGAATATGACTAGAAATAGAGAGGAAATCCGGAATTGGCAAGGAGAAATGAAGCCTCGGCCTTATATTTATAGACAACGATCGGAACTTTCGATCCCTGATCGGAACGTCCGAACCTCGATCGGAACGTCCGATCCTGCCATCGGAGCTTCCGAAGATCCTGATCTGCCACGTGTCAAAATATCACTTGATGACTCCGGATAGGGGTGATCGGAGCTTCCGATCCAGCCACACGTCATGGATGACGTAATATCATCGGTGCCTCCGATCCTCATCGGAGCTTCCGATCCCGATCGGAGCTTCCGATCGTCCCTTCGGAGCTTCCGATCCGTCCAATCCCCAATTTATTTAATTAGCATTAATCCTTTAATTACTCAATTAGGGCACGGGCTACTACATTAATATTGATGGATTATCTTGACATGTCACAATAAACGGCGTCATATTATTAGGCCCTTATTGGACATGAGGTAAAAACATGGGGGTTACTTTGGAAGTAATTGGGCTCTAACTTTTGAAAATTATGGTTGGCTGATATTATTCGGGACTATGATTTGTCAATTGGACTCCATGTTCCCACTAAGGAAAGGAGTTTCCCGTTTTCACTAGAGGGTAGTGAAATCGTTAAAATAGTGGGAGTGAAATTCATAAAATTAAATTTCGCCATATTTTATGTCTTAGTAAATTAATTAAACAATTACTGATTATTGTCTGTTTTTTTTCAGTATTTCATTACAATGAATTCGCGCAATCTACTATACTCAATTCTCGAACAAAACAAATTGACTGGAGCAAACTATATGGAATGGTTCCGTAAATTAAAGATTGTTCTAAAATCGGAGAAAATTTTCTACGTGTTAGAAAAGAATCCTCCAAAGGAAGAACCGGCTAATATAAGTCCGAAAGAATTGGCAAAACTTGATCAATGGTGGGACCATGATATCAAGGCTAAATGCTATATGCAAACTTCAATGTCTGATGAACTCCAGAGGCGATTTGAGGATGCCATGAATGCTGTTGACATACACATGCACCTCAAGAAACTTTTTGGAGCTCAGTCAAGGTCGGAGAGGTATGCCACCGTCAAAGAGCTCATGACATGCCGCATGCGAGATGGGACTTCGGTCCGTGAGCATGGGGTACACATGATTGGGCTCATTGAAAAATTGGTAACACTCGATTTGACTTTGGAGCATGAACTAAACGCGGACTTGTTACTTCTTTCCCTTCCTTCGTCGTTTGACGGATTTGTGGTGAACTTCAATATGAACAAGATAGAGGCCACCCTTGAAGAGATGGTCAATATGCTTGTGTCTTATGAGGCCACATTAAAGAAGGATAAACCGGTACTCTTGGTTGGCTCCTCTTCTTACTCCAAGAAGGATCCAAGTGGAAAAGGTAAGAAACGTTCTGCCCCACCCAATAAAATTGTATCACAAAAGAAGGCCAAGACAAAAGCTTCAAACGTGAACATATCTGGAGATGTTTGCCATCACTGCAAGAAACCCGGTCATTGGAAACGTAACTGCAAGGAATACCTCGAGCAGTTGCGAACTGCAAAGGGTATGTTTTACATTGAAATAAATGTTTCACTTAATACTACTTCTTGGCTATTGGATACCGGATGCGGATCTCACATTTGCAATGATTTGCAGGTGATGACAAGAAGTCGTAAGCTTAGGATATGTGAGACCCAGCTGAGGCTCGAAAATGGTTCCAGAGTTGAAGCCAAAGCAGTGGGAGACGTTTATTTAGTTTTGCAGAACAATTTTAAGTTATTTTTGAGAGATGTTTTATTTGTGCCAGATTTAGTTAAAAATATTATTTCTGTTTCTATGCTTGATAGAGATGGTTTTTCTTATAATTTTGTAAATGAGATTTGCAATATTTACAATAATGAATGTTTGATTGGAAATGGACAACTTGAAAATGATCTATATAACTTAAAATTAAAATACGTTCCAATTAATTATGTTGATAAACCGGTAACAACAAAAAAAAGAAAAACGATAGTCAAAACCCGGCAAACCTTTGGCATGCTAGGCTAGGTCATATTTCCTCAAGGAGGATGAACAAGCTAATGGGAGAGGGCATGTTTGATATGTCTGATATTAACTCTCTACCTACTTGTGAGTCCTGCCTAAAAGGAAAAATGACTAAATCTCCTTTCAAAGAAAAGCCCGAGCGTAGTCAAAATCTGTTGGATTTGATCCATACAGATGTTTGCGGACCATTTAGTATCAGTACTAAATTTGGTCACACCTACTTCATTACCTTTATTGATGATTATTCGAGGTATAAGTATTTATATTTAATGAAATATAAGTCTGAATCATTTGAAAATTTCATAGAATTCAAGGCTGAAGTAGAAAACAAACAAGGTAGAAGTATTAAAGCACTTCGATCGGATCGAGGTGGAGAATACTTAAGTACCGAGTTTTTGAGCTATCTAAAAGAGAATGAGATTCTCTCTCAGTGGACTTCTCCTATGACACCTCAGCTGAATGGTGTCTCTGAGCGTCGCAATCGAACTTTGTTGGACATGGTTCGATCTATGATGAGCTTCACTGAGCTCCCACCTTTGTTTTGGGGCTATGCGCTTGAAACGATGGTATTGTTGTTGAACAATGTCCACACTAAAGCAGTAGATAAAACTCCATACGAGTTATGGAATGACAAAGCTCCTAAGTATTCGTACTTAAGGATTTGGGGATGTCCTGCTTACGTGAAGCAGACAGTGGGAGATAAGTTTGATTGTCGATCCACCTTATATTATTTTGTAGGATATCCGAAGAATTCAATCGGATATTATTTCTATCATCCTTATGAGACAAAAGTGTTTGTTTCGAGGAATGCCACCTTCATGGAGAAGGAGTTCTTATTAGATAAGAAAGGCAAGATGATGGAACTCAAAGAAATTCGAGAAGAACCCAAGATACAAAATAACGACCACACACCTCAAGAACCTTCAACGGACACGCCTATATCTAGGAGATCCGAGAGGACTTCTAGACCTCATATTCGATATGGTCTTCTTCTTGAAGGGGATCAAAGTGAACCCGACATTGGATGTGATCCAAGAAACTTCAAGGAAGCAATTTCTGATGCGGATTCTAATTTATGGCTTGAAGCTATGCAGTCAAAAATAGACTCGATGCATACAAAACAAGTTTGGTCTTTAGTAGATCCTCCCGATGAAATTGTTCCAATAGGGTGTAAATGGATCTACAAGAGAAAACTTGGGCCTGATGGTAAGGTACTTACCTACAAGGCATGATTGGTAGCAAAAGGTTATACTCAAAGACAAGAAGTTGACTATGATGAAACCTTTTCACCAGTCGCAATGTTCAAGTCCATAAGAATCCTTATTGCCATAGCAGCATGGTATGACTATGAGATATGGCAAATGGATGTGAAGACTGCATTTCTTAATGGAAACATTAAGGAAGAAATCTATATGATACAGCCCGAGGGATTCACATCCATGGGAAGCGAGCATAAGGTATGCAAGCTTCAGAGATCAATTTATGGTCTCAAACAAGCATCAAGAAGTTGGAACCAGAAATTTTATGAAACAATAAAGGACTTTGGTTTCATCAAAAACCCGGAGGAACCGTGCGTGTACAAGAAAGTAGTTAAGGATGCGGTGACGTTCTTAGTGCTTTATGTTGATGACATCCTACTCATTGGGAATGACGTAGAGATGTTGCAGTCAACAAAGATATGGTTATCAGGTAGATTCTCGATGAAGGATTTGGGTGAGGCATCCTATATTCTAGGGATACAGATCTATAGAGATAGATCTAAGAGAATGATAGGACTCACTCAAGCAACCTACATCGACTAAGACTGAAGAGATAGAGAAAATGACACACATACCATATGCGTCAGCCATAGGTAGTATTATGTATGAGATGATATCTACCAGACCGGATGTAGCCTTTGCTCTAAGTGTCACGAGCAGATATCAGGCCAACCCTGGTCAAATGCATTGGAAAGCCGTGAAGGATATTCTTAAGTACTTGAGAAGGACTAAGAAAATATTCATGGTTTATGGAGGAAGAGAATTGAAATTGGAAGGCTATGCCGACTCTAGCTTCCAAAGCGACGTGGATGACTCGAAGTCAACCTCTGGATTTGTATTCATGCTCAATGGCGGTGCTGTCTCTTGGAAGAGTTCCAAGCAAGACACCACAGCGGATTCCACCACTAAGGCAGAATACATTGCAGCATCAGCTGCTGCTAAAGAGGTCGTTTGGATGAGGAATTTCGTCCAAGAGTTAGGCGTAATTCCTGAAGCTGTTGGTCCAGTTCCGGTATACTGCGACAACACTGGTGCCATTGCTAAGGCAAAGGAACCAAGGTCTCATCAAAGATCCAAACACGTACTGAGGAAATACCACATCATCCGGGAGATTGTGGAAAGAGGAGACATCACTGTCGAGAGAGTGGCCTCTACAGACAATATCGCTGATCCACTTACTAAGCCCTTTCCAGGACCATTGTTTGACAAACATCGCGAAGCAATGGGATTGCGTAGTGTGACTAGTTGTCTTTAGGGCAAGTGGGAGATTGAAAGAGTGGATGCCCGGTTAGCCAACTTGTGGCTAAGGGCTTTTGTGACTCTATGTATAAACAATCTTTGTTTAATATAATTTACATTCATTAATGGCATTTTCTTTGTCTTTCTTCATATTGTTATATTGTGATATACTATTGATGTTTTGATAAAGACCTTGAAAATACTATAGTGTAAGTAAGATGAGATAGTGAATAAAGAGAGAGATCACTATTATGAAACACATCTTATAGTCACTGTATATTCTAAACAGTTCCTAGTCAATTGAGTCGTCCGCTAATAAGGATAAGGATCGCTCGAGATTGAGACTAGAATTTGTGATGTCAAGTACCACGTTTCATTGGTAATGGACATGGAGATGTTCAAAGCATGCAAATGGATATTCATATGATGAATGATCGAACTACCCTATTCAGACTTTCCAAGTGGTTATCACTTATCGAGTGGATAAAGTCCGCGGTTTTGGTTGTACACCATTAGTCCTTACTACTTGAAACATCATTGAGACTCTATATGCTAGTGTTGTACTTTGACTCATTTACCGACTCTATTGGGGTCAACATGTGTTGGGATTGGGTATAGTTACGACACATATAGGAGTCGATGCTTTGTTGTCAAGGATTCACCACATACTTGCGAGTGTGGATATCCTATGCGATCTGAGGAGATATTAGTGTGACGAATCTCTGGCCAAAGTACATGATGTGTTTTAGGTTACTCGGTTTTCCTAGTAACACATGCGATGTCACTATTTGATCTCCAAGATGTAATGCATAGTTATCGAATCTCGAACGACTCTCGATGCACCAATGGTTGTTAATTCGATTGGGATATATGGATGAAGGGACCGTACTGTACGCTAACCAAAATCTACTGGTTCTTGCAGGCACTATCAGTGATACCTAGGGAATCATGGGGCGATGTTGCTAGACGCTCTTACCATGATTTGTTGGGCAAGTCGGAAATTGTTGTTCCTAGTCACAAGGAGTTGTGAGCCCACGGCTAGCTGTATCCCTGAACCATTGAGGGTCACACAAATAATGGATTACAAACCCCATTGAGATAGTTAAATTTAAAGAGTTAAATTTAATGAAAGAGAAGTTGGACTTCTTAACTAAAAGGGAGTGAAATTTTCTAAAATGACATAGGGATGGGCATTTTTGGAAATCACTGAATTCGGATTCAGAAAAATTATCTTGACTTTAAAAGGTGCAGAAATGGTTTCTGTGCATATTGGTGAAATCGATTTATCAATCAGAGTCATGATGAATTTTATATTAATTTCTATAATAACGGGTTTGGCTTGTTGGGATTAAGTTATGGATTATGGGCCCTAAGGAGGTAGAGTTCTAATATAATCATAACTTAATCTAGTCTATAAATTATCTATAAATATATGAGTAGTGTTCAAAAATCAGAGGTATTCCATCTTGCAATTTTCGAAAATCACTCATAATATTCAAGGGGAATTTTCGAATTCCTCTGTCCCTTTTGAGAAAATTCGGTCTGTGATTTTTCTGAAAAATTACATTCCGAATTAATAGATCAAATCTGTTTATTCTCATTGATAAACATCTGATTGATTTCTAGTGCAATCATTCAGAGGGTTTGGTAGCGCTTATCGCGTACGCCCAAATTACCCGACTCAATCAGATAAACAAATTAATGTAGTAGTGTGAGTAGGGATCGTTCCCACGAGGAAAGGGAAATTTAAAAATGTTCTTTAAAATAAAAAGGGGGTTTTCAATTTCGGATTAACTACTAAGAAATTTAAACAACTAAAATTCACTGGCAATCAAAAATTAAATAAAGATTGGGGAAATTCAATAAGAGACAAGCCTTGGTTTCGGTCAACTACACCCTTGATTTCATTCGTTCGATCATCGATTATCTAAAAATCTTTAATCACGTTGAATATTCATCATTGGAAATTAAAATCCTGTTTTACCTAAATCTTAGTTAACTAGACACAAGCGTTCTAAGATAACCCTTATCAATGAATCAACCCAATACAAGCGATTAGATTTAAACTCACGATAGCATGCAAACTAGTAAAACTGATAAATCTAGACAACTCATACACAAGCGGATGAATTTAGCCTAGTCAATTATTATCCCTACAATTCCTAACCTCACAAGCGGACAATTATTAATTGTAGTTGCTTCGCAAATCAGATAATTCGAACAATTACGGATTCAAACTCTAATTTAGCAGTAGATTATATATATGAATTATCAGGTGATCAATCTAATAATCAAACATACAATCATGAAATAAATCAGAATAATACTTGATACTCAACAATAATCAAAATCTGTAAAACATGAATCTCTCGAATAAATTAATCAAGGGCTTCGTCTTCCTTAACCAAGTATTAAAAACTAGCCAACACAATTCATGAAGAACAAAGTAAAAATAATAAGAAGAGATGGAATTCTAGAATTCATAGAAAAAACCTAGCCTCTTTTTTTACGTTTCCTCCCCTCTCTTCGACAATCAAAACTCCCCTTCTTGGTAACAAATCGTCCAAAGATAAGCCTAGGAATTAAAACAAGAGTTTTCAAAACATAAAATTCTTCCAAAAATAAGTCTGTGCGACCGACGGCGCGGGCGCTCCATATAGTGGCGCGCGCGCTCAACCTCTATGCTCTTTCATTCCTCAGAATGGCGCGCGCGCCCATTGTTCCTGCGCAGGAGCTCTATGTCTACGCATTTTTTCCTCTTTTCTTCTCAGCAATGGCGCGGGCGTGCCTTAGTATAGAGCGGGCGCTCAATGCTCACGCAAAAATTCCATATTCCTCTAGATCATCGCGCGGGCGCGCCACTCAGCAGGGCGGGCGCTCCTCGCTCTCGAATTTCTCCTTTTCTTCAATTCCTTAAGCCTTCAATTTTTGATCTTTTCTTCCCTCTTTTGCACTTATATCCATCAACTCGATTCCCACGCCTTGTTTCCTTCATATAACAAAAACAACAGAAAAGCGCATAAAATCAACCAATAAAACACAAGAGTCAAGCACAATACTAACAATAGAAGCGCATAAAATGCACTTATCAAATTCCCCCAAACTTAAACTCTTGTTCGTCCCGAACAAAACCAACCGTCTAAAAAGAAACTTACACAACACCCCAGCATCATCAAGAATTATCGTGTATCAATAACCTCAGCAATGAAATCAAAAATTTTTAAATCCAATCACATCACATCCTCCTAACATTGAAAAATTGTTTAAGCAAGAAACATAGCTCAACCTTATAGGCTTTTAGACTCCGCAACTCACGTTCACAACATTCTCCCCCAAACTCAACGCAAACATCTATAGATCATGAGGACTTTTAAGGAAACTCGGGATCAATACACAAGACATTCAATCAAAAATGCTCACAATCAAATTAGCTCAAGAAAGAAGAAAGTGTGTGCGTGTTTTGATCAAAATGCATATTCATCAAAAATGTCAATCGACAATCCATAGGCTAAACTCTCACAACCCCTCTCCACTAGTATATTAGGCGACTGTGACTTGGTCCATAGGTCTTATTCGGCTTATAATGTACAGCTGGGCTTATGGCTACAAACGAAGGAAAGAATTCAAAAAGGGAGTAAAATATGATTTTATCTCTTAAATCCACTCCTCTTCATTCACATGACAACTTTTTCATTCTTTTCAACTCCATTTTTTTTTCTTTTGCATTTTCATCCCGTTTTTTTTTCTCTTTTTTAAAATTACTACACTTCTGTCGATTTTTCATTGCAATTCTCAACACACTATCCATTTTAAGTATTCAAATTAAGAGTATAAAAATCAAACATGCAATTACTCCCTAAAGGTAGGAAATAGTGTTTAAGCTGCAGGTAGTAATTGTAGGACCTTGGAATAATACCGAATGGTGTTTTATCACACGTTTTCACGCATGCCATTCGTTTTCAATTAGCTCAAAAGGGGTACTAGGGACATAATGTATTCAGGGTGGCTTGAAAGGCTCAATCGAATTAGAAAAATTGCCTATCTCATTCCTAAGTCACAATGTACCCGTATTGCGCCTCGAGGGATGTTCAAGCTAGTTCTAGATTAATCTCTCTCCACAATTAACTCATATGAATTTGACTAGTGCAGAAAAAGAAGAAATCACCAACAGTAAACGGTGATTTTGCACAACAAAAACTCAGCGAATGCACCTCTTGTGCTCATGTATATGTGACAGCTCAAAGGGCAACTATGGACAATGCATGAATAAATAAGTAAAGGCCCAATTGATCCAAACAATGCCTCAATCCTTTCTATTTCTGTCCGTTTCAAATTCAGGGTCAAACGAAATTCCCAGAGTATATAAGAGTTTCAAGTCCACTTGGTCGAAGTTTCAAAAAAAAATTTGTTTGTCAGGAGGCAGACATTCAAGGACTCAATTTCCCAATTAAAAAACTAAACATTGGTTATCTTACCATTGTTCTCAAAAGTGCTGCAACTCATACAACTCACACAAAAACCACTAATCAATAAATTAACAAACTAAACATGGACACACAAATACAACTAATGCTCAATTAAACAAAGTAAAACAAAGCAACACCTAGCATCCTACGAAACTCCCCCCAAACTTAGGTACATACATTGTCCTCAATGATATGATAGTAGAAAAGAACAGAACTAGGACATGTACCTCGGGTGATGACCGTCGGTGGTCACCACCATCACCGTCAGGATATGGATCAGCAGGAGGGTCAGTCGGGCCAAACATCGGAGGCCACTGTGGTCGCGGGGGCAGGAAACTGGAATCATCAGGAAAGTAGTGTGGGAGAACAGCTGCAGAGAGGTCCATCATGTAATTCATAAAGATTCCAGACGTCTGCTGCATAGTGCGAATCTCCTATCTCTGCTGCTGCTGCTCCTGTCGTGATAGGCGCACCTCCTCCTCGAGTCTAGCCAATCGATCAGTCATAGAAGGATCCGACTGATGCTGGGGTGCCTGTGCTTGATTTCCTGCAGCTCTCTCGTCTCTCGCTCGCTGCACCGCTGGAGGTATCAAGCGGGTATGATAGTCAAATGCAATGGCGGTGATGGGCTTCAAAATCTCCTCTGTGGGTCTCCATTCCACCCCTACCTCCTCACAAAGATCAGAAATAATGACAGGCAATGCAAGACCACCACTCGTCTTGCCGCCTACTACGTGCAGAATAGTCTCTTGACAAATGAGTCCCAAATCAATGGACTTCCTCTCCACAATGCAATAGAGCAATAAAGTCCGATCCCGTGTAACCTCGTGCTCATGGTCGGTCGGCTCAGACGAGCACAAATAAAATTATACCACAGATTGACCTCATATTGCAGCTCAGTCTTCTTTAACTTGGATGGCATACCATCTCGCCCATAGCGCCACTCAGCCCCCGGTCGACAGATGCGACGAATAACAGCGTCGTAATCAATGTCACTGTTTTTGAATTCTTGATAATTCGTCGTGATACACCGGAGGAATCTTAAAGAGAGTATTAATGGTGTGGGAGTCGAATGGAACCATTTTCCCACGCACGAGTACCTTCAACTGAACATGTTTCACCTTAAGATTTGCGTAGAACTCTCTAACCAAAGGAACAACTGCGTCCTGAGGTTGCATTGCAAACTCCTGCCATTGTCGGGCAACAATTTCCCGACCAACACTCGTCATATGAGTACTAGGGTCAAAACCAATAGATGCGTTGAATCCTCGTTCGGTGAGGATATTCTTCCCAAGCCATTCTTGATAAATTGCAGCCGCCTGGGCGTTCCAGAAACGCTTACTATCTGCGGAAGGGGTGGGAGTAGAAGAAGAAGAGGCCCCAAACTTAGTTTTCTTCGTGGGCGCCATATAACAAACACGTGGTGTGCACTCCTGAAAATTCACAAAAACCACAATACCACACCCTTGTTCCCTCTAGCTTCAACAATACACCCACGACACGACTCCACCACAATCACCAAACAACCAATGCAGAAATAATATGCCCCCCCAAACTTCAACAAAATTCACTTCACAATTTGACAATATGAATATCGGCTTGAAGGAAAGCTTCAAAACCAAAGAGGAAAACCAACACTTACCCAATATAAGAACGAACTCGATGTCCGACTTGAAAAGCTCCAAACAACTCCTACGAACAATGTGAGCAATCCGACCAAAATTCACGCTTCTTCGATGGGTTGAGAGAAATTGGGGAAAGGATTTGGGAGATTGTAGTAGACAAATATCTCCAAAGAAGGGATTTGATGAATGAAATCGATCTCGTGAGATTAGGGATTTAGGGATTTAGAGAAGTTTGCAAGAGTTGGGAGAGAAAGTAAGACAACAAACTCGAAAAAGTGTATTATATATCACGTCGCACGCGCGCTCAATGTTGTGGGGCGCGCGCGCATAAGCTTCGCACAATTTATCTCTCGAGATGGCAGATCGCGCGGGCGTGCATGAAAGTGGGGCGCGCGCTCATGTGCTTCGCATTTGCAAGACTGGGTGCCCAGGGATTGTGCGTGCGCTCAATGTTGTGGGGCGCGCGCTCTTGGGCTACGCAAAAATAAAATTTCCTGACTTTAAAGCTGCGCGGGCACGCGTTAGAGTGGGGCGCGCGCTCTTGGCCTATGCAAAAATATAAATCTTTTGATACAGAGGTGGCGCGGCCGCACAATATAATGGGGCGCGCGCTCTATGGCTTCGAATTGTCCAATTTTTTGCGACAAAACCTGTGGAAAAGTAAAACCATATCAGCTGTTAAGTTACGCAAAATTAATAAAGTAAAAACTAAGATAAAATGACAAAAGGAATGAATGAAACATAGGTGTAAAGACGAGAAAAAGAATAAAAATTTGGGTTGCCTCCCAAAAGCGCTTGGTTTATAGTCGTCAGCCCGACTGGATGCTGTGAGTTAATCAATCTGTGGCGGATCATCGAGTGTGAGATCATGCGCATCCTCTTCCTCATTCGCTTGGACCCCTTCAAAGTAATGCTTCAGGCGTTGGCCATTCACCTTGAATATTTTTGACGTTTCCAAGCTCTTTATCTCTACTGCACCATGAGGAAAAACATTAGTGATAACAAACGGGCCAATCCATCTAGAACGCAACTTACCTGGGAATAATCGAAGTCGTGAGTGATATAACAAAACTTTTTGACCGGCTTCAAAGACCCTTCTAGAAATCATCTTGTCGTGAAAAGCCTTTGTCTTTTCCTTATAAATTTTTGAGCTCGCATATGCATCATTGCATATCTCTTCTAATTCTTGCAACTGCAGTTTCCTGTGCGCTCCACTCTCATCCATCCGCATGTTGAAATTTTTAATAGCCCAGTAGGCTCGATGCTCCAATTCGACAGGCAGATGACATGGTTTCCCAAAAATCAACCGATATGGGGACATCCCAATCGGTGTCTTGAACGCGGTTCTGTATGCCCACAGTGCATCATCCAAGTGCAAACTCCAGTCTTTTCTAGTAGGATTCACTGTCTTCTCCAAAACGGATTTGATTTCTCGATTTGAGACCTCAGCTTGGCCATTCGATTGCGGGTGACACGCAGTGGAGAGTTTGTGTGTCACATGATATCTCTTCAATAAACTAGCCACAGTCCGGTTGCAGAAGTGCGTTCCTCTATCACTAATGAGGGCTCTTGGGATTCCAAACCTAGAAAAAATATTGTGTTGAATGAAATCTGCAACCACTTTCGAATCGTCAGTACGGGTGGCCTTGGCTTCCACCCATTTTGAGACATAATCCACAACAAGTAATATATAAATAAATCCGTACGAATTAGGAAAAGGACCCATGAAGTCGATACCCCATACATCAAAGATTTCACATATTAAAATGGGTTGTTGAGGCATCTCCTTACGCTGGGATATATTACCTGTCTTTTGGCATTGAGCACATGACTTACAAAACATGTAAGCGTCTCGAAATATGGATGGCCAGAAAAATCCACAGTCCAATATCTTCCTAGCAGTTCTTTTTGCTCCAAAATGGCCACCACAAGCATATGAGTGACAAAATGTGAGAATTGGGATTACCTCGCTTGCAGATACACATCGTTGTATGACTTGATCAGCACAGTGCTTCCACAAGTATGGATCATCCCACACATAATATTTAGCATCACTCCGGACCTTATCTTTTTGTGCCTTAGAGAATTCAGACGGAAATCCATTAGTAACTAAATAATTCACAATATTTGCGTACCATGGTAATTCTGTGCTGACTGAGAATAACTGCTCATCGGGAAATTCTTCTCGCAACTTCAGCTCTTCTTCAACGTGAACTAGATGACTCAAGTGGTCAGCCACACGATTTTTAGTTCCTCTCTTATCCTTAATCTCCACATCAAATTCGCTCAACAGTAGTATCCATCTTATTAGCCTCGGCTTTGCCTCCTTCTTTGCCATTAGAAAACGAAGAGCTGCATGATCAGAATAGACAATAACTTTAGCACCAAGTAAATATGAACGAAATTTTTCTAAAGCAAAAACTACTGCTAAAAGCTCCTTTTCTGTAGTGGAGTAGTTTCGTTGGGCATCGTTCAGAATGCGCGAAGCGTAGTAAATAGCGTGCGATGCTTTCCCAACTTTTTGTCCCAATACTGCTCCTACGGCATAATCACTGGCGTCACACATGATTTCAAATGGCTTAGTCCAATCCGGTGGTTGGATGATTGGCGCTGAAGTCAATGAGCCCTTGAGTTTATCAAAAGCAGTTTTGCATGACTCATTGAAATCAAACGTCACATCCTTCTGCAGTAGTTTGCACATAGGAGATGCAATCTTGGCAAAATCCTGAATATACCTCCTGTAAAAACCTGCATGGCCAAGAAAAGAGCGCACCTCCCGCACACTTACGGGGTAAGGTAGAGACTGAATAATATCAATTTTTGCTTTATCTACCTCTATCCCCTTAGATGAGACGACATGACCCAACACTATACCTTGCCCAACCATAAAATGACATTTTTCAGAATTAAGAACCAGGTTGGTTTCGACACACCTCTTAAGAACTAGAGCAAGATTAGACAGACAATCTTCAAATGAGTAACCATAGACAGTAAAATCATCCATGAAGACTTCTAATATGTGCTCTACAAAATCAGAAAATATACTAACCATACACCATTGGAAAGTAGCCGGTGCATTGCATAGTCCAAAGGGCATGCGGCGGTATGCAAAAGTTCCGAATGGGCATGTGAATGTCGTTTTCTCCTGATCTTCCGGTGCAATTACAATCTAAAAATAACCAGAATAACCATCAAGAAAACAATAGTAAGGATGACATGCTAACCTCTCAATCATTTGATCAATAAAGGGGAGAGGGAAGTGGTCCTTTCGGGTTCCTGCATTAAGCTTCCTATAATCAATACAAACCCTCCACACATTTTGAATGCGGGTTGGAACCAATTTGTCGTCCTTATTTTTCACCACTGTAATTCCAGTTTTCTTGGGTACCACCTGTACCGGACTGACCCACTGACTGTCAGAAATTGGGTAGATGACCCCAACTTCAAGTAGCTTCAAAATTTCAGCTTTTACCACCTCCATCATAGGTGGATTCAACTTCCTCTGCGGTTGCCGTGAGGGACTTGCACCATCTTCCATCAGAATTCGGTGCATGCATGTGGAAGGGCTAATTCCCTTGATATCTGCTATGGTCCACCCAATAGCAGTTTTATTCTCTTTTAGAACCTTGACCAGTTGTTCTTCTTGCTCGGCTTCCAAGCTGCTGGAGATGATGACAGGTAGTGTTTCTCCTTCTCCAAGGAACACATACTTAAGGTGGGTTGGAAGCATTTTCAGCTCAACCACTGGTGCCTGCAAAACAGATGGAAGGCGCCGAGTGTTAGAGATCGGTAAAGACAAATAAGATACATCACCTGACTGTGGTAGCTCAGGAGCACTGTTCAGAATATCCTCAATTTCATCCACTTCGCGGCTGCATCTAATTCCTTCTTCTGTCTTCATAGTGGGTGCTGTAATAGCCACCTCTAGCTCATCTTTTCCTGTATGCTCAAAAACATCTTGGGCCAAGAAATCCACAATATCAACAGAAAATATACAATCATCACTATCAGGAAATTTCATAGCATCATAGATATTAAATTTCACAACCTCGCCATCAAATTCCATAGTGAGTGTGCCACTGTGAACATCAATTTTAGTCATGGATGTTTTCAAAAACGGTCTGCCTAATAAAATAGGACTATTATGATCACCGTTTTCCATGTCTAGCACATAAAAGTCTGCAGGAAAAACTAACTCATTTACTTGCACTAGCACATCTTCCACCATGCCTCTAGGATATGCATTAGACCTATCAGCTAATTGTATAACAATGCCAGTCTTATTCAGTGGACCAAGTTTCAAGGATGCATAAATAGAGTATGGCATGACATTGATTGATGCTCCGAGATCTAACATGGCCTTTTCAAGTCTAATATTTCCTATAGTGCATGGGATGGAGAACATACCTGGATCCTTGCATTTGGCGGGTAATTTTCTTTGGATCACTGCAGATACATTCTCACATAACTTCACTTTCTGACAACCCTTCAAAGTCTGTTTCCTTTTAGTTGTGCACAATTCCTTCAAAAACTTTGCGTATCGAGGTACCTGCTTAATGGCATCTAGCAATGGAATGTTAACCTCACATCTACGAAAATTTTCATATAACTCCTTAATTCCCTCACCTTTCCTAGATTCCTTAAGAGCTAAGGGGAAAGGGGCAATAGGCTTATATTCAGATAGAGGAGGAAACTTACCTCTTGGCGAATCATCCTTGGATGATTTTTACTCACTTACCTTTTGCTCTTCTTCGTGTAGTTTCTCTTTGGGCTCAACCTCAACTTCCTTCTCCTTCATTTTCAACTCCTTCCCAGTTCTTAAAGTTATTGCACTGGCGTTCTCTCTTGGATTTACCACAGTTTGAGATGGCAGACTATTGGAATTTTGTGCTTATAGCGTGTTGATTGCTGTAGCGAGCTGTCCCATTTGAGTAGTTAAGTTTTGGATACTTGCTCGGGTGTCCTGTTGAAAAGATGCAGTATTAGTTGCAAGTTCCTTAACTATATTTTCGAGAAACTCACCTGGTGTTGGTATCTGAGGTCTCTGCTACTGCTGTGGAAAGGGTGGCCTAAAAGCTTGATTTGGCGGTGGAGCCTGAGGTCCATGTTGATTTGCCTGCTGATTCCCGTATCTAAAATTGGGATGATCCTTCCAACCAGGATTGTACGTGTTGGAATACGGATCATACTTCCGTTGTGGTGGTCCAGGAAATCCTCCAGTAGCGTTTACCTGCTCAATTGATTCCTCTTGAAGTGTAGGACACATATCAGTGGCGTGTCCTATTGCAGCGCAGATGCCACAAGCCTTCGCAGTCTGCCCATTCCCTACAGCCATCTGACGCACAAGAGTGGTTAATTCAATTAATTGTTGTTCAAGGGAAGAGACATTCACCTCATTGTTTCTCCTCGGTGCATGATTAGTTCTGTTGGTGCCAAATTGCTGAGAATTGGCAGCCATATTCTCTATTAAGTTCCTTGCTTGCACCGGAGTTTTATCCACAAAAACTCCTCCACTAGCCGCATCTAGCATACTCCTGTCATGAGGTAGCAAACCTTCATAGCAATATTGAATTAAGAGGTTTTCACTTATCTGATGTTGCGGGCAACTAGCGCATAGCTTTTTGAACCGCTCCCAATACTCGTGAAGTGATTCCCCCGTCATCTGCTTGATCCCATAGATCTCTTTCCTGATTTTTGCTGCTCTAGATGCTGGAAAATATTTTTCAAGAAAAATCCTTTTCATGTCAGTCCAGGTTGTAATCGATCCAGAGGGCAAGTAGTATAGCCAATCCTTAGCAGCACTCTTCAAAGAGAAAGGAAAGGCTCGAAGCTGGATCTGCTCCTCTGTTACTCCATGTGGCTTCATGCTAATACACACTACATGGAACTCCATCAGATGCTTATGAGGATCTTCACCTGCAAGACCATGGAAAGAAGGCAACAAGTGAATTAATCCAGATTTTAATTCGAATGTAGCATTATTTTCTAATGGGGGAAAAGTAATGCATAAGGGTTGTTGATTCAAATCTGGAGTGCCCAATTGTCTGAGGCTCAGGTTCACATTATCAGCCATATCTTCTTCTTCAGGAAAAGCAGCTCGAGCAGCGGCTTCTTGTTGTTGCCTACGACGTTCTCTCCTTTGACTATGCAAGGTTCTTTCAATTTCTGGATCGTAGAGAAAGTCTTCCTCAGTAAAATCACCTGAAAGCATGAACTAAAGAAAAAGCTAGAAACAAAGAAAAAAAATAGAACAGAATGAGAATAACAGAATAAAACAAAAAGAAAGCAATTAAGAAAAAGAACACAATAAATTAACACCTTTCCCCGGCAACGGCGCCAAAATTTGGTAGCGCTTATCGCGTACGCCCAAATTACCCGACTCAATCAGATAAACAAATTAATGTAGTAGTGTGAGTAGGGATCGTTCCCACGAGGAAAGAGAAATTTAAAAATGTTCTTTAAAATAAAAAGGGGGTTTTCAAGTTCGGATTAACTACTAAGAAATTTAAACAACTAAATTTCACTGGCATGCAAAAATTAAATAAAGATTGGGGAAATTCAATAAGAGACAAGCCTTGATTTCGGTCAACTATACCCATGATTTCATTCGTTCGATCATCGATTATCTAAAAATCTTTAATCACGTAGAATATTCATCATTGGAAATTAAATTCCTGTTTTACCTAAATCTTAGTTAACTAGACACAAGCGTTCTAAGATAACCCTTATCAATGAATCAACCCAATACAAGCGATTAGATTTAAACTCACGATAGCATGCAAACTAGTAAAACTGATAAATCTAGACAACTCATACACAAGCGGATGAATTTAGCCTAGTCAATTATTATCCCTACAATTCCTAACCTCACAAGCGGACGATTATTAATTGTAGTTGTCAGATAATTCGAACAATTACGGATTCAAACTCTAATTTAGCAGTAGATTATATATATGAATTATCAGGTGATCAATCTAATAATCAAACATACAATCATGAAATAAATCAGAATAATACTTGATACTCAACAATAATCAAAATCTGTAAAACATGAATCTCTCGAATAAATTAATCAAGGGCTTCGTCTTCCTTAACCAAGTATTAAAAACTAGCCAACACAATTCATGAAGAACAAAGTAAAAATAATAAGAAGAGATGGAATTTTAGAATTCTTAGAAAAAACCTAGCCTCTTTTTTTACGTTTCCTCCCCTCTCTTCGACAATCAAAACTCCCCTTCTTGGTAACAAATCGTCCAAAGATAAGCCTAGGAATTAAAACAAGAGTTTCCAAAACATAAAATTCTTCCAAAAATAAGTCTGTGCGACCGACGGCGCGGGCGCTCCATATAGTGGCGCGCGCGCTCAACCTCTACGCTCTTTCATTCCTCAGAATGGCGCGCGCGCCCATTGTTCCTGTGCGGGAGCTCAATGTCTACGCATTTTCTCCTCTTTTCTTCTCAGCAATGGCGCGGGCGTGCCTTAGTATAGAGCGGGCGCTCAATGCTCACGCAAAAATTCCATATTCCTCTAGATCATCGCGCGGGCGCGCCACTCAGCAGGGCGGGCGCTCCTCGCTCTCGAATTTCTCCTTTTCTTCAATTCCTTAAGCGTTCAATTTTTGATCTTTTCTTCCCTCTTTTGCACTTATATCCATCAACTCGATTCCCACGCCTTGTTTCCTTCATATAACAAAAACAACAGAAAAGCGCATAAAATCAACCAATAAAACACAAGAGTCAAGCACAATACTAACAATAGAAGCGCATAAAATGCACTTATCAAATTCCCCCAAACTTAAACTCTTGTTCGTCCCGAACAAAACCAACCGTCTAAAAAGAAACTTACACAACACCCCAGCATCATCAAGAATTATCGTGTATCAATAACCTCAGCAACGAAATCAAAAATTAAATCCAATCACATCACATCCTCCTAACATTGAAAAATTGTTTAAGCAAGAAACATAGCTCAACCTTAAAGGCTTTTAGACTCCGCAACTCACGTTCACAACATTCTCCCCCAAACTCAACGCAAACATCTATAGATCATGAGGACTTTTAAGGAAACTCGGGATCAACACACAAGACATTCAATCAAAAATGCTCACAATCAAATTAGCTCAAGAAAGAATAAAGTGTGTGCGTGTTTTGATCAAAATGCATATTCATAAAAAATGTCAATCGACAATCCATAGGCTAAACTCTCACAACCCCTCTCCACTAGTATATTAGGCGACTGTGACTTGGTCCATAGGTATTATTCGGCTTATAATGTACAGCTGGGCTTATGGCTACAAACGAAGGAAAGAATTCAAAAAGGGAGTAAAATATGATTTTATCTCTTAAATCCACTCCTCTTCATTCACACGACAACTTTTTCATTCTTTTCAACTCCATTTTTTTTTCTTTTGCATTTTCATCCCGTTTTTTTTTCTCTTTTTTAAAATTACTACACTTCTGTCGATTTTTCATTGCAATTCTCAACACACTATCCATTTTAAGTATTCAAATTAAGAGTATAAAAATCAAACATGCAATTACTCCCTAAAGGTAGGAAATAGTGTTTAAGCTGCAGGTAGTAATTGTAGGACCTTGGAATAATACCGAATGGTGTTTTATCACACGTTTTCACGCATGCCATTCGTTTTCAATTAGCTCAAAAGGGGTACTAGGGACATAATGTATTCAGGGTGGCTTGAAAGGCTCAATCGAATTAGAAAAATTGCCTATCTCATTACTAAGTCACAGTGTACCCGTATTGCGCCTCGAGGGATGTTCAAGCTAGTTCTAGATTAATCTCTCTCCACAATTAACTCATATGAATTCGACTAGTGCAGAAAAAGAAGAAATCACCAACAGTAAACGGTGATTTTGCACAACAAAAACTCAGCAAATGCACCTCTTGTGCTCATGTATATGTGACAGCTCAAAGGGCAACTATGGACAATGCATGAATAAATAAGTAAAGGCCCAATTGATCCAAACAATGCCTCAATCCTTTCTATTTCTGTCCGTTTCAAATTCAGGGTCAAACGAAATTCACAGAGTATATAAGAGTTTCAAGTCCACTTGGTCGAAGTTTCAAAAAAAAATTTGTTTGTCAGGAGGCAGACATTCAAGGACTCAATTTCCCAATTAAAAAACTAAACATTGGTTATCTTACCATTGTTCTCAAAGTGCTGCAACTCATACAACTCACGCAAAAACCACTAATCAATAAATTAACAAACTAAACATGGACACACAAACACAACTAATGCTCAATTAAACAAAGTAAAACAAAGCAGCACCTAGCATCCTACGAAACTCCCCCCAAACTTAGGTACATACATTGTCCTCAATGATATGATAGTAGAAAAGAACAGAACTAGGACATGTACCTCGGGTATCAATTCTTAAACTTCCGCTGCATGTATACTGATCCTTGACCTCGAGTCTATAGGGAGTTCACTTTGCATGCATGTATACTCATACTCTCGCACTGAGCGTTTTATGCTCACGTCTCGTACTCTGTATTTTCTGGACAACCTATTCCATGGGGCAGGTTTGCGTTTGGACGAGGAGGGTGGATCCAGGAGGGGCTAGTCAATGGTTGGCCAGCTGGAGCTTCGCTTAGGTTTTATTACTGTTGTTTGGGTTTATACAGCTATTCGATTTGGTTGTATAGTATTGGATAAATTAAAGATTCCTTTATTTGGGATTGTATATTTTTTTTATGGATTCCGCAGTTTTATTCTGATATCTGTTTAATTAAGTTAATTGCATGCATAAGTTCTGTTTAGTAGGTGATCTGGGTAAGGGTCACTACATTTATGGTATCAGAGCATGCAAAAGAATTCTTGGGATTTAGTCTCATCTTGAGGTATTTTTGTAGATGTCAAATCGTGACGACCAGAGTTCTCATGGCAGTGTTGGTGGGCGTTGGGGTGATGCCGACCGGGAGCCTCGTCGAGAACGGCGTCATCGTCACCATGACGACGAGCGTTTCACTGTGCGTCGATTCTTAGCTATGGGTCCTAAGCCCTTAGTTGGAGGTGAGTCTCCGGAGGATGCGGAGAACTGGTTAGACCGCATGGAGACGACTTTTCAGACTTTCCAATGCACCAAGGAGCAGAAGGTGGAGACCCTTGGCTATTTTCTGGATGGGCGTGCGCGCAGGTGGTGGAGGTTTACTTCTGCACCTTTTGTTGCGGCGAGAGGAGTGGCCACCTGGGTCGAGTTCCGCACAGCTTTCCAAAAGCGGTATTTTCCTCCTGCACTCCATCAGTCGAAGGCAGGCGAGCTACTGAGTTTGCGACAGGGAGCCATGTCTATCGATGAGTATCAGCAGAGGTTCTTTGATCTGCTATCCTATTGCCCCGAGATTGCTGATAGCTCAGAGATGAAGTATAATTTGTTCCTTCAGGGCCTTAACCCTGAGATCCATGACCGTGTGGCGGTTGGCGACGACATGTCCTACGAGGGTTTGGTGAGCCGTTGTCACCAGGCAGAGGACAACATTCGGCGGAACAGGTCTTTCCCTCAGTCGAGGCCTGCTAGTTCTTTGGGTCCCCGTGCCCAAACTTTCAAGAAATCTGGATCTTCTTCTTCCTCTGGTTCTGGAGGTGTTGTCCGTTACGGTAAGAAGGACAAGTGTGATCACTGTGGGAAGAACCATCCATCCGACAAGTGCCGTAGAGCTTCTGGAGCTTGTTTCCGTTTTGGAGAGACTGGTCATATCTGGAGGGATTGTCCACTGTCTGGGGAAGGCGGTTCTGGATCTGGTTCAGGATCGGGTTCTCAGGCCACCGTACAACAGAGGTCGCAGGGACAGTCTGCTGGGAGTTCTCATTTGAGGCCACGAACTTCTGGCCAGGTGTTTGCCCTGAGACATGATCAGGCTGTGGAGGAGAATGAGAAAGTCATCGCAGGTACATTTCTGCTTTATGGTATACCTGCTCTTGTACTTATTGACACTGGTGCATCTCATTCCTTCGTTTCTGCAGGTTTTGTTAAGAGGCATAGGTTACCATGCATTGCACTAGAAGTAGTGATGTCTGTTTCTACTCCGACGGGCCAATCTGCTTTGGCTAAGCGTCTAGTGATGGGTTGCCCTTTAGAGTTCGAAGGGAACATTCTGTTAGCGAATCTCATGGTCCTGGCGATGGACGACTTTGATTGCATTCTGGGAATAGATATGTTGACTACCTATCGAGCTTCAGTGGACTGCTATCAGAGATTAGTACGCTTTCATACGGAGGGGAGCGAGAGCTGGTTTTTCTATGGTGAGGGAGCGCGACCCCCGATACCTTTGGTATAAGCTTTGAGAGCCTGTCGATCTCTAGAGTCTGGCGGGGAAGGCTACCTTATCTATGCAGTTGATTTGTCCGCTGAGAGTATTGGGATAGAGATCATTCCTATTGTGGATGAATTTCCAGATGTATTTCTTGATGAGATTCCGGGTTTTCCTCCTGCTAGGGAAGTCGAGTTTGGCATAGAGTTGATGCCGGGAACTTTGCCTATTTCTAGAGCACCGTATCGTCTGGCTCCGTCAGAGATGCGTGAGTTGAAGAATCAGCTACAGGATCTTTTAGACAAGGGGTACATTCGTCCTAGTGTGTCTCCTTGGGGAGCTCCTGTTCTCTTCGTGAAGAAGAAGGATGGGTCGATGCGGCTGTGCATTGACTATCGGCAGCTGAACCGAGTCACTGTGAAGAACAGGTATCCGTTGCCTCGTATTGATGACTTGTTTGATCAGCTGCAGGGCACATCAGTTTACTCCAAGATTGACTTGAGATCTGGGTATCATCAGTTGAGAGTCCGTGATCAAGACGTAGCCAAGACTGCATTCCGTACTCGCTATGGGCATTACGAGTTCCTAGTGATGCCATTTGGTTTGACTAATGCGCCGGCTATATTCATGGATTTGATGAACCATGTCTTCAGGGAGTACTTGGACAAGTTTGTCATGGTCTTCATTGATGACATCTTGGTGTATTCACGTAATACGAAAGAGCATGTTTCTCACTTGCGGTTGGTACTACAGACTCTTCGAGATGAGCAGTTGTACGTCAAGATGAGCAAGTATGAGTTCTGGATAGATAGAGTGGTCTTTCTTGGCCATATCATATCCAGGGAGGGGATTTCTGTTGATCCAAGCAAGATTGAAGCGGTACTTAATTGGTCGCGTCCGACGACAGTTGTTGAGATACGTAGTTTTTTGGGTCTAGCAGGGTATTATCGTCGCTTCATTCTGAACTTCTCTCAGCTAGCTCGACCGTTGACGCAGCTTACCCGCAAGGGTGTGGATTTTGAGTGGTCCTCCGAGTGTGAGGAGAATTTCCGTGAGCTTCGATGGCGGTTGACTTCTGCGCCGGTGTTGGCATTACCTTCAGGATCTGGAGGGTATGTAGTTTGCACGGATGCTTCTCTTCAGGGGTTAGGTTGTGTCCTGACTCAGAATGGGCATGTGATCGCATACGCTTCTAGACAGCTGAAGCTTCACGAGGACAACTACCCAGTCCATGATTTGGAGTTAGCAGCCATTGTGTTCGCTTTGAAGATCTGGCGTCATTATCTGTATGGCGAGAAATTTGAGATCTTCATCGACCATAAGAGTCTCAAGTATTTGTTCACTCAGGCAGAGCTGAACATGAGGCAGAGACATTGGATGGACTTGCTTAAAGACTATGATTGCGAGATTAAGTACCATCCGGGAGCTTCTAATCTCACCGCTGATGCTTTGAGTCGCAAGGTGCGATTATCCGCACTTCAGACTTGTTCGATGTCTAGTGCGATAAGTGACTGTTGTACTTCAGGTTATACCTTCAAGCATAAGAAAGGTATGCAGAGTATCCAGATGTTTGCGATATTATCTGAGCCAGCCTTGTATTCGCGGATCCGAGATGCTCAGATGTCTGATTCTAAGACCCAGCATTTAGCTCGTCTAGCTAACGAGGGTAGCTCGTCTGGATTTCATTATCAGTCAGATGGCTTTCTGTGTTTGTCTGGTAGGCTTGTGATTCCACAGGATGAAGAGTTGCGAGAGGAAATTTTGTCTCAGGCACATCGCACTAAGTTGAGTATTCATCCTGGGAGCAACAAGATGTACAAGGATCTCCGTACTCGTTTCTGGTGGAAGGGAATGAAATGCAGTGTTTATCAGTTTGTTTCGAGATGTTTGGTGTGTCAATAGGTCAAGGCAGAGCATCGACGACCTGGAGGATTGCTTCACAGTCTGCCTATTCCTGAATGGAAATGGGAGTTTATCACAATGGACTTTGTGACCCATTTGCCAGTATCCCCGAGGAACTGTGATTCTATCTGGGTTGTGGTGGACCGACTCACCAAGTCAGCGCATTTCATTGCCTATAGCCGAGAGTACTCTGTGGATCGCATGGCACGGATGTACATTCAGGAGATCGTCCGACTTCATGGAGTGCCTGTGAGCATTGTCAGCGATCGGGACCCCAGGTTTACTTCTAGATTCTGGGGGAGTGTTCAGCGTGCAATGGGTACTACTCTCAGTTTGAGTACAGCCTATCATCCGAAGACTGATGGTCAGTCAGAGCGCACTATCCGTACGTTAGAGGATATGCTTAGAGCGTGCGTCATGGATTTTGGTTCAGCCTGGCAGGATCATTTGCCGTTGATCGAGTTCGCTTACAACAACAGCTATCACACTAGTATTGGGATGGCACCATTGAGGCGTTGTATGGGCGACGTTGTCGTACTCCACTCTTCTGGGAAGAAGTGGGGGAGAGACAGGCTGAGGGACCGGAGTTTATCCAGCAGGCGATAGACATTGTTGATCAAATCAAGAAACGGATTAAGACTGCACAGGATCGTCAGGCCAGCTATGCTAATATCAAGCGTAGGCCTTTGCAGTTCGAGGTCGGGGAGAAAGTGTTTCTGAGAGTGTCACCTTTCCGCAAGATTCTCAGATTTGGCCTTAAGGGCAAGTTGTCTCCCAGATTTATCGGTCCGTTTGAGATCTTGGAGAGAATTGGCGATTTGGCTTATCGACTAGCTTTGCCACCGCATCTATCCAGTATTCACGACGTGTTCCACGTATCTCTGTTGAGAAGGTATGTGGCGGATGAATCTCATATTCTGCAGCGGTCTGAGGTTCAGGTAGACAAGGATTTGACTTATGTTGAGAAACCTCTTCGTATCCTGGATTATAAGGATAAGGTTTTACGAAACAAAGTCATTCCTTTGGTTTTAGTTCAGTGGCAGCGCCGAGGCACTGAGGAAGCTACTTGGGAGCTCGAGGAAAGGATGCTTAAAGACCATCCTGAGTTGTTTTGATTTCATTCTTTAAGTTGTATTCAGTTGCAAACTCTGTAAACGTTTGATTTGAATAAAGAATGTTTCTGATTTTTGTATTTTGCATTCGGTACTTAAGATGTGATTTCGAGGACGAAATATCTTAAGTGGGGGAGAATGTAGTAGCCCGTAACCAAAATGAGTAATTGAGGGATTAATTATAATTAATCGGGTAAAGTTCGGAAGCTCCGAAGGTGAGTTCGGAAGCACCGATCAGGATCGGAAGCTCCGAACAGGATCGGAAGCTCCGATCGGTATTACGTCAGGCATGACGTGTGGCTCGATCGAAAGCTCCGATCAGGACCAGAAGCTCCGATCACCCCTATCCGGAGTCAACAAGTGATATTTTGACACGTGGCAGATCAGGATCTTTGGAAGCTCCGATGGCAGGATCGGATGTTCCGATCGAGGTTCGGACGTTCCGATCAAGGATCGGAAGTTCCGATCGTTGTCTATAAATAGAAGGCCGAGATTTTACTTTCATTTGCCAATTCCGAGTTCTCCTTTCCATTCTAGTCCTTTTGGAACTGTTCTAGTCTTCTTAGGCTTGGTCCGGAGGCCGGCGAGGCGTTTGGTAGTCGTAGCGGAGTTGTGCCCAAGTTCTGGAGGCATCGACATCAAAGGGCCAACGACGGACGAAGGTATAGCTTTTGCTTCCTATAAATATTTAGGAGTATGCAATAGCTTAGTTAAGGCTTTTAGAACACTTTAATGATAGTAGTATCATTTGGCAGTGTAGGGAAGACTATAGGCATGGACCTAGAGTTGGTAGAGCTTGCACTGTTTTGAGGTACGAAAGTACTGTTCGAGATATCCTGACTGAGTATGCATGTATTATGTGACTGCATGATTTATATGCCATGATATTATGCTGCATTCATTTGCATCTTGCTGTATCTCTTTCGAGATGTCTGTTAGTAGGGTTGTACCCTATCCTATTAGTGGATGGACTTCCATCGATTTGGGTCCAGCATATCCACGGTTATCTCGGTATGGGAGCCACCTCCTGAAGCGACGGCACAGCATGCTACATACTAGGGCCGGTCTGTCTCTGTTATCTGATCCTTGACCTCGAGTCTATAGGGAGTTCACTTTGCATGCATGTATACTCATACTCTCGCACTGAGCGTTTTATGCTCACGTCTCGTACTCTGTATTTTTTGGACACCCTATTCCATGGGGAAGGTTTGCGTTTGGACGAGGAGGGTGGATCCAGGAGGGGCTAGTCAGTGGTTGGCCAGTTGGAGCTTCGCTTAGGTTTTATTAATGTTATTTGGGTTTATACAGCTATTCGATTTGGTTGTATATTATTAGATAAATTACAGATTCCTTTATTTGGGATTGTATATTTTGTTTATGGATTCCGCAGTTTTATTCTGATATCTGTTTAATTAAGTTAATTGCATGCATAAGTTATGTTTAGTAGGTGATCTGGGTAAGGGTCACTACATGTGACATTAGCTGGGATCTAGTTCTCGAGATCCAGCAGGTGGTGTCAATAATCTTTCAACAAGTGATGTGCGATATCTCTGAAGTGACTGAGATAGTCAAGGATTGACTTAGTAGCCAACGTGGTTTGCCATTGGGATCAAATATTTCGCAAGATCGTGACGGATCAAATTTGTTCTTTCGAGTCAGTGAGTCACATCCATGCAGATTGTTTGTCAAAGATATTGCGTTTTAGAAATGAACGACAATCAGAGACGTTTTGTGTGACAAGTTTCTTCGAGCATAAGTGTTTTCCCGGAGTTACTAGGGAATAGATGAATTAGTCTTTTCAGCGCTAAGGCTGATGCCTTCAGCAAAAAGGAATGATTTGACTTTGAAGGATCCGTTGGGATTTAGTTTCCAGGATCTTTATGTTCAACCTTGGGAAGTTGGGACGAGCGATGGTGGTATCACCAGAGACTCCGAGTTGAGTTATATCAGACGCATGTAATTGTCGAGTTTCGAGACAAAACAGGAAGCGTTTCTATATTTCTGTGTACTGTGGAATGTCCCATTCGAGCAGATTGTTAGGAGCTTGCCTTAGTCTTGATGTGTGCATAGTGATTGCAAGTATGTATAACAATCAGGAGGATGTCTATCGATTGAATTCGTGGGTGAATAACCTATGGTCGAGATGATGTAGATCATCAGAGGTGTGATAACTTCTATTGCAATGTATGCATGACTTCGCAGGCCGATGGTTAGAAGATGACTTAGTGTCATTATCTGTGAGCGATGATAGTTTTCATCATGGCACAGTATTGAGTTATACTAAGAAACATGAACTGTGATTGGTACTGGACTGGATGGTCTGAGTTCCCAGTAATTGCTTGGGAAGCTCGTTCTCTTCGGTGGAGCATGGGATGGATGACAAGTTTGGAATCATGTTAAGCAGTTATGTTGGAGTATAGCTTTGGGTCAACAAGATTCTCTTGAGAGGGAATTCGGGTTTTGTTGTGTCAACACAGTGTTGGGATTAGTGTTTCCTAACTAGAGGTGTTGAGCACTGAAAAGTTTTGGAACCATTAGATGGTTAGATCGAGTTTTGGTTAGTGGTTCGACGAATTTCTTAAGCTGGTCAGGTTATGACTTAGTCTTCGTCAGTTTAAGATTTTACTTGGGATGATGATCTCGATTAAGCGGGTGTTTGTATCCTTCGTGGGCAGTGAGATCATAGTCAGAATGGAAGATGTATCAGTGTTGTGACACGCTAGCGCTAGAGGAGTTCGACTGTCGACCAGTAGCGCCGTAATCTTCAGTTGGAAGAATATTAATGCAGTGCAGCATTTAATGGATGCTTACAGGGAATTTGACAAGAGTTTGAGTTTGTCGGAAGCTATTTTGACCAGACACTCAGGCAAGTGTTTTTAGTACGTTCTCGAGGTTTTACTCTAGATTTCGAGGACGAAATCTTTTAAGGGGGGAGAATGTAGTGACCCGTATCTAGAATTAACGATTAATGCATAATTAATCGTGTAATCATGTTTAGGTTAAGTAAAAAATGATTAAGGAAATTTCAAATGGGTTAACGGAGTTCTGAAATGGATTCAGGACACTAAAAAATGGTGGGTATGGTTCGGAAGGTTCGGACGATCCGAACTAGAGTTCGGAGGATCCGAACATGGACGGAGCCAGAATTCGGAGGCTCTGAAGACTTCGGACGATCCGAAGTGGGTTCGGACGATCCGAACTATAGCCCATCCAGCTGTCCCAAATTAATATGTCATTGGTGACGTCATCCGGACAGGGTTCGGACGACCCGAAGGGCAAGATCGGACCATCCGAACAGTGTTTGGGGCAGGTTCATGGTTGCATGCGATTGGATTGACACGTGGCGGAGATCGGACGATCCGATGAGACGATCGGATGGCCCGAAGCAGTTTGGACGCTCCGAAGGCTAGTTCGGACGATCCGAACATGTTCTATAAATATGAGGTCCGAGCTCCTCATTCGTGCAAATTCTGAAATCCTCTCCTTCACCCATGTGGCTCTATTTTAGGGCTTTGGGTACTCTTATTTTAGAGTTGGAGTAGGGAATATATTATAGTATAGTCAGACAGTGTCAGACATAGTAGCGGAGCAGTGCTCGTGTAGTGGAGCCGTGCTCGAGGCTGTGGAGCTACAGCAGGGGTATGCCCCTAGTTGAGGGATAGTCGTCATCAGTGGGCTGACAACGGACGCAGGTATAGCTATGGTCTCCTTAAAATATTTAGGAGTATGCAATAGCTTAGTTAAGGCTTTTAGAGCTTAAATAATGATGCATGGATATTTGCATTGTAGAGTTGTTGATAGGCTTGGAACCTAGAGTGGGACTGCTAGGACTACCTGTAATAAGGTACGTAAGTACTGACTGAGATAGCCAGCGGGTTTTGCATGCTTATATATTGCATTTGTGTGTCATATTATTATGCAGCATGTGCATATCATATTGTGCCTGTCCATCTTTTGAGATGAGCCATGTAGGGTCGCTCAGCCCTGTTTGGACGGTTGATGTCTAGTGCTTTGCTACCGACGGGTATGGGCTAGTACTAGCATCTAGGGGACACGGTCCACGTCCGTTAGGAATGAGCAGTGTACGCACGGTTTGCTCCCCGGGTTGTACCACTCATGTCCTAGGCGCCATTACTGAGCAGTTGTATACAATTATCCCAAATATGGATACCCTGTCATTTGCATGCATCATATTTGTATGTTTTACCCGTGCTTTCGTATTGAGCTTAGAGCTCACGTCCAGTCTTTTGTGTGTATCTGGACACCCCATTCGACGGGGCAGGTGTAGATGCAGGATTGAGCACCAGGAGCTTGGAGTAGCCAGTGACTAGTGAAGACAACAAGATTAGTTGCAGGTTTTGTCTTTAGGCTTATTCATTCGATTGGGTTGTATAATCGAATTTGTTTAACCGGTTGTATTATGCCGGTCTTTTTTTATTTAAGTCTTCCGCAACGATTTATTTTAATGCATGCTTAATTATGCTCTTAACTTTGATTAGGTAGTGGATTCAATTTGGGTCGCTATAGATGGTCAATATGCTTGTCACTTATGAGGCCACATTCAAGAAGGATAAGCCGGTTCTCTTGGTGGGATCCTCTTCGTCTACTAAGAAGGGGACAAATGCAAAGGGTAATAAGCGTTCTGCCTCACCCAAGAAAACATGGCCCAAGAAGAAGAACAAGACAAAGGCTTCAAACGTGGACAAACATGAAGATGTTTGTCATCACTGCAAGAAACCCGGTCACTGGAAGCGTAACTGCAAAGAATATCTCGAGCAGTTGCGAACTGCAAAGGGTATGTTTTATATTGAAATAAATGTTTCACTTAATACTACTTCTTGGATATTGGATACCGTATGTGGATCTCACATTTACAATGATTTGCAGGTAATGTCAAGAAGTCATAGGCTGAGGATGGGTGAGACCCAATTGAGGCTCGGAAATGGTTCCAGAGTTGAAGCCAAAGCTGTGGGAGATGTTTATTTAATTTTGTAGAACAATTTAAAGTTATTTTTGAGAGACATTTTATTTGTGCCAGATTTGGTTAAAAATATTATTTCTGTTTCTATACTTGATAGAGATGGTTTTTCTTGCTATTTTGTGAATGAGATTTGCAATATTTACAAGAATGAATGTTTGATTGGATGTGGACAACTTGAAAATGATCTATATAACTTGAAATTAAAAGACGTTCCAGTTAATTATGTTGATAAACCGGTAACAACAATAAAAAGAAAGAACGATAGTCAATACCCGGTAAATCTTTGGCACGCTAGACTAGGTCATATTTCCTGTAGTGACCCTTACCCGGATCACCTACTAAACAGAACTTATGCATGCAATTAACTTAATTAAACAGATATCAGAATAAAACTGCGGAATCCAATAACATTATACAATCCCAAGTAAAGGAATCTGTAATTATCCAATATTATACAACAAAATCGAATAGCTGTATAAACCCAAACAACAGTAATAAAACCTAAGCGAAGCTCCAGCTGGCCAACCACTGACTAGCCCCTCCTGGATCCAACCTCCTCGTCCAATCGCAAACCTGCCCCATGGAATAGGGTGTCCAGAAAATACAGATTACGAGACGTGAGCATAAAACGCTCAGTGCGAGAGTATGAGTATACATGCAAAGTGAACTCCCTATAGACTCGAGGTCAAGGATCAGATAACAGAGATAGACCGGGCCCTGGTATGTAGCACGCTGTGCCGTCGCTTCAGGAGGTGGCTCCCATACCGAGATAACTGTGGATACGCCGGACCCAAATCGATGGAAGTCCATCCACTAACAGGATAGGGTACAACCCTACTACAGACATCTCGAAGGAGATACAGCAAGATGCAAATGAATGCAGCATAATATCATGGCATATAAATCATGCAGTCATATAATACATGCATACTCAGTCAGGATATCTCGAACAGTACTTTCGTACCTCAATACAGTGAAAGCTCTACCAACTCTAGGTCCATGCCTATAGTCTGCTCTACACTGCCAAATGATACTACTATCATTAAAGTGCTCTAAAAGCCTTAACTAAGCTATTGCATACTCCTAAATATTTATAGGGAGCAAAAGCTATACCTTCGTCCGTCGTTAGCCCTTTGATGTCGATGCCTCCAGAACTTGGGCACAACTCCGCTACGACTACCGAACGCCTCTCCGACCTCCGGACCAAGCCTAAGAAGACTAGAACATCTCCAAAAGGACTAGAAAGGAAAGGAGAACTCGAAATTGGCAAATGAAAGTGAAGTCTCGGCCTTCTATTTATAGACAACGATCGGAACTTCCGATCCTTGATCGGAACGTCCGAACCTCGATCGGAACGTCCGATCCTGTCATCGGAGCTTCCGAAGATCCTGATCTGCCACGTGTCAAAATATCACTTGATGACTCCGGATAAGGGTGATCGGAGCTTTCGGTCCTGATCGGAGCTTCCGATCCAACCACACGTCATGCCTGACGTAATATCGATCGGTGCCTCCGATCGCTCATCGGAGCTTCCGAACCTGTTCGGAGCTTCCGATCGTGCCTTCGGGGCTTCCGATCCGTCCGATACCTAATTCAATTAATTAGCATTAATCCTTTAATTACTCAATTAGGGCACGGGCTACTACATTCTCCCCCACTTAAGATATTTCGTCATCGAAATCAGATCTTAAGTACCGAATGCAAATACAAAAATCAGAAACATTCTTTATTCAAATCAAACGTTTACAGAGTTTGCAACTGAATACAACTTAAAGAATGAAATCAAAACAACTCAGGATGGTCTTTACGCATCCTGTCCTCAAGCTCCCAAGTAGCTTCCTTAGTGCCTCTGCGCTGCCACTGAACTAAAACCAAAGGAATGACTTTGTTCCGTAAAACCTTATCCTTATAATCAAGGATGCGAAGAGGTTTCTCAACATAAGTCAAATCCTTGTCTACCTGAACCTCAGATCGCTGCAGAATATGAGATTCATCCGCCACATACCGTCGCAACAGAGATACGTGGAACACGTCGTGAATGCTGGATAGATGCGGTGGCAATGCTAGTCGATAAGCCAAATCGCCAATACTCTCCAAGATCTCAAACGGACCGATAAATCTGGGAGACAACTTGCCCTTAAGGCCAAATCTGAGAATCTTGCGGAAAGGTGACACTCTCAGAAACACTTTCTCCCCGACCTCGAACTGCAAAGGCCTACGCTTAATATTAGCATAGCTGGCCTGACGATCCTGTGCAGTCTTAATCCGTTTCTTGATCTGATCAACAATGTCTATCGCCTGCTGGATAAACTACGGTCCTTCAGCCTGTCTCTCCCCCACTTCTTCCCAGAAGAGTGGAGTACGACAACGTCGCCCATACAACGCTTCAAAAGGTGCCATCCCAATACTAGTGTGATAGCTGTTGTTGTAAGCGAACTCGATCAACGGCAAATGATCCTTCCAGGCTGAACCAAAATCCAAGACGCACGCTCTAAGCATATCCTCTAACGTACGGATAGTGCGCTCTGACTGACCATCAGTCTCCGGATGATAGGGTGTACTCAAACTGAGAGTAGTACCCATCGCACGCTGAACACTCCCCCAGAATCTAGAAGTAAACCTGGGGTCCCTATCGCTGACAATGCTCACAGGAACTCCATGAAGTCGGACGATCTCCTGAATGTACATCCGTGCCATGCGATCCACAGAGTACTCTCGGCTATAGGCAATGAAATGCGCTGACTTGGTGAGTCGGTCCACCACAACCCAGATAGCATCATAGTTCTTCGGGGATACCGGCAATGGGTCACAAAGTCCATAGTGATAAACTCCCATTTCCATTCAGGAATAGGCAGACTGTGAAGCAATCCTCCAGGTCGTCGGTGCTCTGCCTTGACCTGTTGACACACCAAACATCTCAAAACAAACTGATAAACACTGCGTTTCATTCCCTTCCACCAGAAACGAGTACGTAGATCCTTGTACATCTTGTTGCTCCCAGGATGAATACTCAACTTAGTGCGATGTGCCTGAGACAAAATCTCCTCTCGCAACTCTTCATCCTGTGGAATCACAAGCCTACCAGACAAACACAGAAAGCCATCTGACTGATAATGAAATCCAGACGAGCTACCCTCGTTAGCTAGACGAGCTAAACGCTGGGTCTTTGAATCAGACATCTGAGCATCTCGGATCCGCGAATACAAGGCGGGCTCAGATAATATCGCAAACATCTGGATACTCTGCATACCTTTCTTATGCTTGAAGGTATAACCTGAAGTACAACAGTCACTGATCGCACTAGACATCGAACAAGTCTGAAGTGCGGATAATCGCACCTTGCGACTCAAAGCATCAGCGGTGAGATTAGCAGCTCCCGGATGGTACTTAATCTCGCAATCATAGTCTTTAAGCAAGTCCATCCAATGTCTCTGCCTCATGTTCAGCTCTGCCTGAGTGAACAAATACTTGAGACTCTTATGGTCGGTGAAGATCTCAAATTTCTCGCCATAAAGATAATGACGCCAGATCTTCAAAGCGAACACAATGGCTGCCAACTCCAAATCATGGACTGGGTAGTTGTCCTCGTGAAGCTTCAGCTGTCTAGAAGCGTATGCGATCACATGCCCATTCTAAGTCAGGACACAACCTAACCCCTGAAGAGAAGCATCCGTGTAAACTACATACCCTTCAGATCCTGACGGTAATGCTAACACCGGCGCAGAAGTCAACTGTAAGAGTGGGTGCCCAGTGAGCCAACTGTGTGGCTATGGGCTTTGATGACTCTTTGTATAAACAATCTTTTGTTTAATATTATTTACACTTTTATGGCAATGACTTTATATTACTTCATATTGTTATATTGTGATATACTATTGTTGTTTTGATAAAGACCTTGAATATACTATAGTGTATGTAAGATGTGGTAGAACATGGAGATGTCTATCATGAAATACATCTTATAGTCACTGTACATTCTAAAAACCGTTCCTAGTCAATTGAGCCGTCCGATAATAAGGATAAGGATCGCTCGAGTTTGAGACTAGCATTTGCGATGCGGAGTACCACGTTTCATTGGTAGGGAACATGGAGATGTTCGAAGCATGCAAATGGATATTCATAGGATGAATAATCGAACTACCCTATCCGGACTTTCCAAGTGGTTATCACTTATCGAGTGGATAAAGTCCGCGGTTTTGGTTGTACACCATTAGTCCTTACGACTTGAAACATCATGGAGACTCTATATGCTAGTGCTGTGCTTTGACTCGTTTACCGACTCTATGGGGGTCATCAAGTGTCGAGATTGGGTACAGTTACGACACATATAGGAGTCAATGCATTGTTGTCAAGGATTCACCACATACTTGCGAGTGTGGATATCCTATGCGATCTGAGGAGATATTAGTGTGACAAATCTCTGGCCAGAGTACTTGATGTGATTTAAGAAATGGTTTCTTAGTAGCACATGCGATGTCACTAATTTGATCTTCAAGATGTATTGCATAGTTATCGAATCTTGAGCGACTCTCGATATACCAATGGTTGTTGATTCGATCGGGATATATGGATGAAGGGACCGTACTGTACGCTAACCAAAATCTACTGGTTCTTGTAGGCACTATCAGTGATACCTAGGGAATCATGGGGCGATGTTGCTAGGCGCTTTACCATGATTCGTTGGGCAAGTCGGAAAGTGTTGTTCCGAGTCACAAGGAGTTGTGAGCCCACGGCTAGCTGTATCCCTGAACCATTGAGGGTCACACAGTGTAATGGAGTTTTAATCCCCGTTGAGATAGTTAAATTTAAAGAGTTAAATTTAATGAATAAAGAAGTTGGACTTCTTAAATAAGAGTATGGGAGTAGGATTTCCTAAAATGACATAGGGATGGACATTTTTGGAAACCACTGAATTCGGATTCAGGAAAATTTATCTTGACTTTAAAATGTGCAGAAATGGTTTCTGTGCACATTGGTGAAATCGGTTCATCAATCGGAGTCACGATGAATTTTATTAATTTCTGAACGTGTGGGCTTTGCTTGTCGGGCCTCAACTTATGACTAATGGGCCCTAAGCTGTTAGTGGCCTGCATTATAAATAAGTTATTGCAGTACAGAAATTAGATACAACAGGTCATAATTTTTGAGACAGAGAAAAAATCGAAACCCTTCTCTCTCAAAGAATTTTCGGCCGTCCCCCTCCTGCTCTGCCCGAGAAAATTTCGGTCTGTGATTTTGAATCGCAGTCAGGAATAACGAATCAGATTCGTTTAATCTCTTCGCAGAAAAACTTCTGATAGATTTTCTAGTGCAATCTATCAGAGGGATTTAAACCCCATTCGTGGACCTGATTGAAGGAGTTCATCAGTTCCTGGGAGATACAAGAAGCGCAGAGAAATCTGTGTAGTGTCCATTAATCTCGCTTCGAGATTGAAGGTAAAATTTAATTAATTGTTATTTGAATTTTACACACATAATAATTTAATCGTTGAATGGTTGATACCCACACCATGGTATTGTTCCATGATAAAATTTTTAAACTTCCGCTGCACCGGGTATCAATCGTGATTGATCTGACCGCCAGTTTTTTCCAACAGTGGTATCAGAGCCAGGTTGCTCAGATCAAACGATTAAATTAATCGATTGTACAAAATTTTTGAATCTCGGTTTTTGGAAAACAAAATAAATATTTTTAAATAAAAAAAAAAATTTTTTTTCCGGGGCAAAACCCGGGCAGCGATTGGATCGCTGCCCGGTGGGGCAGCAATTGTTGCTGCCCCGGGCGGCGCACGGCGCCGCCCAAAGGGGGCGCATGGCGCCGCCCAGGGCAGCGCTGTGCGCTGCCCAGCGCAGCGCTGGGCGCTGCGCAGNGCAGCGCTCGGCGCTGCCCAGGGCGGCGCACGGCGCCGCCCAGCGGCGGCACCAGGCGCCGCCAGGGCAGCGACAGGCGCTGCCCTAAGGGGCAGCCGGGCTGCCCCCGGCCCGCGCCCCGGGTGCGGGCCGGCCCGGAATGTCCCGGGCGGCCCGCGGGAAAAATTATATTTTTATTTAAAAATTAATTTTAAATATTTAAAATTTATTTTTGGTCCGGTCAAAAATTGTTTTTGATTGGTTCACGAGATTTCGGATCGAATTGTTCGAGTCCGTAAATTTTAAAATTGATTTTGGATAAATTTGAATTTTTGAAAAATTTTAATATTTTATCCGTAAATTGAATTTTGAAATCAATTATTTTGGTACAATTGATGATAAGATATGATCTTATGATATATTAAGTAAAATATGATTTTATTTGTAAAATTGGATTTTATAGATAAAATATGATTTTATTTGATATAGAGATAAAATATGATTTTATATGTGAAATGAGATTTTATATATAAAATATGATTTTATCTTGTTTAAATTTGAATTGCCACAGCATGTTATCCAATAAATTAATTTTGAATTAAATGTTATTGGATAAGGATGATCGATTGCCATGACCAATTTTGTAGGTGTATGTTAGGAATTTACATTTTGTCTTTATTATTGTTGGTTTTATTAATGGGCCTGGTTTATGGCCCGATATGAATGTCATATGTAATAAAAGTGGGCTTGGTTTATAGCCCGTTCCCACCCCCTAAAAATGTATCCACTACTTGTCATTGTTATTTATTGTAAATACATTAGATTTAGTGGGAGATCAAGATTTGAAGATGGTGGGCCCAGCAGACAATGAAGACTGAAGAAATGTAAATTGGAAGCATATGTAATAGGATTGCATTTGCATACTGCATATTACCTAGGATTGGACTAAGACCCGTGATTGGCAACCACGGGTCAATTAGAAATGGAATCGATCATCCTAAATAATATGTGATATTATGATTGTATGCATGTTTAGACATAAATTGCGTGAATCCGGCAATGCATGCAATAAATTAAATATGATGAGACAAATATTTTTATAAATAAAATCCCTCATTTTAAATATGATTTAAAATTTATATCAAGATAAATAAAGGAAATTTAAATATTGTTTAAATGTTCCTACCTTCCATCAACGGTCAATGTATGTGATGCTACCCGCGGATACGGTCCGGCTCATATTATTGGGGGGGCCCGTCCGTCGGAAAGCTGTACATTGGATCGACAAATGTTGTAAGTTGGGTGGAACTCCCATGGGATCGGCTCATATTATTGGGGGATCCACATGGCGACCGTCCATCACAACTTAATATTGATGGGTCATCTTGACATGTCACTTTAAACGGCGTCATATTATTGAGCCCTTATTGGACATGAGGTAAATACATGGGGGTTGCTTTGGAAGCAATTGGGCTCTTCCTTTTGAGAATTATGGTTGGCTGATATTATTCGGGACCATAAGTTTGTCAATTGGACTCCATGTTCTCACTAAGGAAAAAGTTTCCCGTTTTCACTAGAGGGTGGTGAAATCGTTAAAATAGTGGGAGTGAGATTCATAAAATTAAATTCGCCTATTTTATGTCTTAGTAAATTGTTAAACAATCATTGATATATGTCTGTTTTCCTTTTCAGTATTTCATACAATGAATTCGCGAAATCCTTTATTCTCGATCCTCGAACAAAACAAGTTGACTGGCGCCAACTATACGGAATGGTTCCGGAAGTTGAAGATTGTCTTAACTTCGGAGAAAATGCTCTACGTGTTAGAGAAAGCACCTCCGAAGGAAGCACCAGCTGACATAAGTCCGGAGGAATTGGCCAAACTTGATGCATGGTGTGACCATGACATCAAGACCAAATGCTATATGCAAGCCTCGATGTCTGATGAACTCCAGAGGCGATTTGAGGACACGGTGAATGCTGCTGACATTCACACGCAACTCAAGGAACTTTTTGGGGCTCAGTCGAGGGCTGAAAGGTTCGCTACTGTTAAGGAGTTGATGACGTGCCGCATGCGTGAAGGGACTTCGGTCCGTGATCATGGGGTACGAGTGATTTGGCTCATACAGAAGTTGGCGACCCTAGATTTGGTGTTGGAGCATGAACTCAATGTGGATTTATTGCTTCTGTCTCTTCCTTCTTCATTTGATGGATTTGTGATAAATTTTAATATGAACAAGATAGAGGCCACCCTTGAAGAGATGGTCAATATGCTCGTTACATATGAATCCACACTTAAGAAGGATAAGCCAGCTTTCTTGGTGGGCTCCTCATCTTCTGCGAAGAAGGGGCCAAGTATGAAGGGCAAGAAACGTTCTACCCCACCCAAGAAAGTCGAGCCCGAGAAGAAGCAAAAGACAAAGGCTTCAAACAATGGAAAATCCAAGGATGTTTGCCATTACTGCAAGAAGCCGGGTCATTGGAAGCGCAACTGCAAGGAATATCTTGAGCAGTTGGGAACTGCAAAGGGTATGTTCTATATTGAAATAAACATGTCACTTAATACAACTTCTTGGGTATTGGATACCGGATGTGGATCTCACATTTGCAATGATTTGCAGGTGATGACAAGAAGTCGCAGGCTTAGAATGGGTGAGACCCAGCTGAGGCTCGGGAATGGTTCCAGAGTTGAAGCTACGGCCATTGGAGATGTTTGTTTGACTTTGCAGAACGGTTTTAAATTATTGTAAAGAGATGTTTTATTTGTGCCAGATTTAATTAAAAACATTATTTCTATTTCTATGCTTGATAGAGATGGTTATTCTTGCAATTTTGTGAATGGGATTTGCAATATTTACAAGAATGAATGTTTAATTGGAAATGGACAACTTGAAAACGATCTATACAACTTAAAACTAAAAGACGTTCCAATGAATTATGTTGATAAACCGGCGACAACAAACAAAAGGAAAATCGATAGTCAAAACCGGCAAACCTTTGGCATGCTAGGCTAGGTCATATTTCCTCAAGGAGGATGAACAAGCTAGTGGGAGAGGGCATGTTTGATATGTCTGATATTAATTCTCTACCTACTTGTGAATCCTGCCTAAAAGGAAAAATGACTAAATCTCCTTTTAAGGGGAAACCTGAGCGTAGTCAGAATCTGTTGGATTTGATCCACACAGATGTTTGTGGTCCATTTAGAGTAGGGACTCAACATGGCCACACCTACTTCATTACCTTTACTGATGATTATTCAAGGTATGGGTATTTATATTTAATGAAATATAAGTCTGAAGCATTTGAAAAGTTCAAAGAATTCAAGGCTGAAGTAGAAAACAAGCTAGGTAAAAGTATTAAAGCACTTCGATCGGATCGAGGTGGAGAATACTTGAGTACCAAGTTTTTGGACTATCTGAAAGAGAATGGGATTCTCTCTCAGTGGACTCCTCCTATGACACCACAGCTTAATGGTGTATCGGAGCGTCGTAATCGAACTTTGTTGGACATGGTTCGATCTATGATGAGCTTCACTGAGCTTCCACCTTCGTTTTGGGGCTATGCGCTTGAAACGGCGGTATTGTTGTTGAACAACGTCCACACTAAAGCAGTGGACAAAACACCATACGAGTTATGGAATGGCAAAGCTCCTAAGTATTCGTACTTGAGGATTTGGGGATGTCCTGCTTACGTGAAGCGGACAGTGGGAGATAAGTTGGATAGTCGATCCAGCTTATGTTATTTTGTAGGGTATCCGAAGAATTCAATCGGATATTATTTCTATTATCCTGCTGAAACAAAGGTGTTTGTTTCTAGGAATGCCACCTTCTTGGAGAAGGAGTTCTTATTGGATAAGAAAGGCGAGATGATGGAACTCGAAGAAGTTCGAGAAGAACCCGAAATACAAAATAACGATCCTACACCTCAGGAACCATTGCTGGACACGCCTGCACCTAGAAGATCCGAAAGGACTTCTAGACCTCCAGTTCGATATGGTCTTCTTCTTGAAGGGGATCAAGATGAACCCGACATTGGATGTGATCCAAGAAACTTCAAGGAAGCAATTTCTGATGCGGATTCAAATTTATGGCTTGAAGCTATGCAGTCAGAATTGGATTCGATGCATACAAACCAAGTTTGGTCTTTAGTAGATCCTCCCGATGGAATTGTTCCAATAGGGTGTAAATGGATCTACAAAAGAAAGCTTGGGCCTGATGGTAAGGTATTGACCTACAAGGCGCGATTGGTGGCGAAAGGTTATACTCAAAGGCAAGGAGTTGACTATGATGAAACCTTTTCACCAGTTGCTATGTTCAAGTCCATAAGAATCCTTATTGCCATAGCTGCATGGTATGACTATGAGATATGGCAAATGGATGTGAAGACTGCTTTTCTTAATGGAGACATTAAGGAAGAAATCTATATGAAGCAGCCTGAGGGGTACACATCCATGGGAAGCGAGCATAAGGTATGCAAGCTTCAGAGATCAATTTATGGTCTAAAACAAGCATCAAGAAGTTGGAACCAGAAATTTGATGAAACAATAAAAGATTTTGGTTTCATCAAGAACCCGGAGGAACCTTGCGTGTACAAGAAAGTAGTTAAGGATGCGGTGACATTCTTAGTACTTTATGTTGATGACATCCTACTCATTGGGAATGATGTAGGGATGTTGCAGTCAACAAAGATATGGTTATCAGGTAGATTTTCGATGAAGGATTTGGGAGAGGCATCCTACATTCTTGGGATACAGATCTATAGAGATAGGTCTAAGAGAATGATAGGACTCACTCAATCAACCTACATCGATACCATATTGAAACGGTTTTCAATGGATGGGTCCAAAAGAGGACATCTACCCATGTGTCATGGAGTTTCTCTATCCAAGTCTATGTGTCCCAAGACTAATGAAGAGATAGAGAATATGACACATGTACCATATGCGTCAGCTATAGGTAGTATCATGTATGGGATGATATCTACCAGACCGGATGTAGCATTTGCTCTGAGTGTCACGAGCAGATATCAGTCTAATCCTGGTCAAATGCATTGGAAAGCCGTGAAGGACATTCTTAAGTACTTGCGAAGGACTAAGAATATGTTCATGGTTTATGGAGGACGAGAACTCAAATTGGAAGGCTATACCGACTCTAGCTTCCAAAGTGATGTGGATGACTCGAAGTCAACCTTTGGATTTGTGTTCATGCTCAATGGCGGTGCTGTCTCTTGGAAGAGTTCCAAGCAGGACACCACAGCGGATTCCACCACTGAGGCTGAATACATTGCAGCATCAGATGCTGCTAAAGAGGCCGTTTGGATGAGGAAGTTCGTCCAAGAGTTGGGCGTCATTCCTGAATTTGTTGGTCCAGTCCCGGTGTACTGTGACAACACGGGTGCCGTTGCTCAAGAAAAGGAACCAAGGTCTCATCAAAGATCCAAACACGTACTGAGGAAATACCACATAATCCGGGAGATTGTGGAAAGAGGAGACATCATTGTCGAACGAGTGGCCTCTGCAGACAATATCGCTGATCCGCTTACTAAGCCCTTGCCAGGACCATTGTTTGACAAACATCGCGAAGCAATGGGTCTACGTAGTATGACTAGTTGGCTATAGGGCAAGTGGGAGATTGTAAGAGTGGGTGCCCAGTGAGCCAACTGTGTGGCTATGGGCTTTGATGACTCTTTGTATAAACAATCTTTTGTTTAATATTATTTACACTTTTATGGCAATGACTTTATATTACTTCATATTGTTATATTGTGATATACTATTGTTGTTTTGATAAAGACCTTGAATATACTATAGTGTATGTAAGATGTGGTAGAACATGGAGATGTCTATCATGAAATACATCTTATAGTCACTGTATATTCTAAAAACCGTTCCTAGTCAATTGAGCCGTCCGATAATAAAGATAAGGATCGCTCGAGTTTGAGACTAGCATTTGCGATGCGGAGTACCACGTTTCATTGGTAGGGAACATGGAGATGTTCGAAGCATGCAAATGGATATTCATAGGATGAATAATCGAACTACCCTATCCGGACTTTCCAAGTGGTTATCACTTATCGAGTGGATAAAGTCCGCGGTTTTGGTTGTACACCATTAGTCCTTACGACTTGAAACATCATGGAGACTCTATATGCTAGTGCTGTGCTTTGACTCGTTTACCGACTCTATGGGGGTCATCAGGTGTCGAGATTGGGTACAGTTACGACACATATAGGAGTCAATGCATTGTTGTCAAGGATTCACCACATACTTGCGAGTGTGGATATCCTATGCGATCTGAGGAGATATTAGTGTGACAAATCTCTGGCCAGAGTACTTGATGTGATTTAAGAAATGGTTTCTTAGTAGCACATGCGATGTCACTAATTTGATCTTCAAGATGTATTGCATAGTTATCGAATCTTGAGCGACTCTCGATATACCAATGGTTGTTGATTCGATCGGGATATATGGATGAAGGGACCGTACTGTACGCTAACCAAAATCTACTGGTTCTTGTAGGCACTATCAGTGATACCTAGGGAATCATGGGGCGATGTTGCTAGGCGCTTTACCATGATTCGTTGGGCAAGTCAGAAAGTGTTGTTCCGAGTCACAAGGAGTTGTGAGCCCACGGCTAGCTGTAACCCTGAACAATTGAGGGTCACACAGTGTAATGGAGTTTTAATCCCCGTTGAGATAGTTAAATTTAAAGAGTTAAATTTAATGAATAAAGAAGTTGGACTTCTTAAATAAGAGTATGGGAGTAGGATTTCCTAAAATGACATAGGGATGGACATTTTTGGAAACCACTGAATTCGGATTCAGGAAAATTTATCTTGACTTTAAAATGTGCAGAAATGGTTTCTGTGCACATTGGTGAAATCGGTTCATCAATCGGAGTCACGATGAATTTTATATTAATTTCTGAACGTGTGGGCTTTGCTTGTCGGGCCTCAACTTATGACTAATGGGCCCTAAGCTGTTAGTGGCCTGCATTATAAATAAGTTATTGCAGTACAGAAATTAGATACAACAGGTCATAATTTTTGAGATAGAGCAAAAATCGAAACCCTTCTCTCTCAAAGAATTTTCGGCCGTCCCCCTCCTGCTCTGCCCGAGAAAATTTTGGTCTGTGATTTTGAATCGCAGTCAGGAATAACGAATCAGATTCGTTTAATCTCTTCGCAGAAAAACTTCTGATAGATTTTCTAGTGCAATCTATCAGAGGGATTTAAACCCCATTCGTGGACCTGATTGAAGGAGTTCATCAGTTCCTGGGAGATACAAGAAGCGCAGAGAAATCTGTGTGGTGTCCATTAATCTCGCTTCGAGATTGAAGGTAAAATTTAATTAATTGTTATTTGAATTTTACACACATAATAATTTAATCGTTGAATGGTTGATACCCACACCATGGAATTGTTCCATGATAAAATTTTTAAACTTCCGCTGCACCGGGTATCAATCGTGATTGATCTGACCGCCAGTTTTTTCCAACATCAACCGCCGTCGAAGCTCACGGAAATTCTCCTCACACTCGGAGGACCACTCAAAATCCACACCCTTGCGGGTAAGCTGCGTCAACGGTCGAGCTAACTGAGAGAAGTTCAGAATGAAGCGACGATAATACCCTGCTAGACCCAGAAAACTACGGATCTCAGCAACTGTCTTCGGACGCGACCAATTAAGTACCGCTTCAATCTTGCTTGGATCAACAGAAATCCCCTCCCTAGATATGATATGGCCAAGGAAGACCACTCTATCCATCCAGAACTCACACTTGCTCAGTTTGGCGTACAACTGCTCATCCCGAAGAGTCTGCAGTACCAACCGCAAGTGAGAAACATGCTCTTCCGTATTACGCGAATAAACCAGGATGTCGTCAATGAAGACCACGACAAACTTGTCCAAATACTCCCTGAAGACACGGTTCATCAAATCCATGAATATAGCCGGAGCATTGGTCAAACCAAATGGCATAACTAGAAACTCGTAATGCCCATAGCGAGTACGGAATGCAGTCTTGGCTACGTCCTGATCACGGACTCTCAACTGATGATACCCAGATCTCAAGTCAATCTTGGAGTAAACTGACGTGCCCTGCAGCTGATCAAACAAGTCATCAATGCGAGGCAACGGATACTTGTTCTTCACAGTGACTCGATTCAGCTGCCGATAGTCAATGCACAGCCGCATCGACCCATCCTTCTTCTTTACGAAGAGAACAGGAGCTCCCCAAGGAGATACACTAGGACGAATGTACCCCTTGTCCAAAAGATCCTGTAGCTGATTCTTTAACTCACGCATCTCTGACGGAGCCAGACGATACGGTGCTCTAGAAATAGGCGAAGTACCCGGCATCAACTCTATGCCAAACTCGACTTCCCTAGCAGGAGGAAAACCCGGAATCTCATCAGGAAATACATCTGGAAATTCATCCACAACAGGAATGCTCTCTATCCCAATACTCTCAGCGGACAAATCAACTGCATAGATAAGGTAGCCTTCCCCGCCAGAATCTAGAGCTCGACAGGCTCTCAAAGCGGATACCAAAGGCATCGGGGGTCGCGCTCCCTCACCATAGAAAAACCAACTCTCACTCCCTTCCGGATGAAAGCATACTAATCTCTGATAGCAGTCCACTGAAGCTCGATAGGTAGTCAACATATCTATTCCCAGAATGCAATCAAAGTCGTCCATCGCCAGGACCTTGAGATTCGCTAACAGAATGTTCCCTTCGAACTCTAAAGGGCAACCCATCACTAGACGCTTAGCCAAAGCAGATTGGCCCGTCGGAGTAAAAACAGACATCACTACGTCTAGTGCAATGCATGGTAACTTATGCCTCTTAACAAAACGTGCAGAAATGAAGGAATGAGATGCACCAGTGTCAATAAGTACAAGAGCAGGTATACCATAAAGCATAAATGTACCTGCGATGACTTTCTCATTCTCCTCCACAGCCTGATCATGTCTCAGGGCAAACACCTGGCCAGAAGCTCGTGGCCTCAAATGTGAACTCCCAGCAGACTGTCCCTGCGACCTCTGCTGAACGGTAGCCTGAGAACCCGATCCTTTACCAGAACCAGAACCACCTCCCCCAGATATTGGACAATCTCTCCGAATATGACCAGTCTCTCCACAACGGAAACAAGCTCCAGAAGCTCTATGGCACTTGTCGGATGGATGGTTCTTCCCACAGTGACCACACTTGTCCTTCTTACCGAAACGGAAAATACCTCCAGAACCAGAGGAAGAAGAAGATCCAGACTTCTTGAAAGTTTGGGCACGGGGAACCAAAGAACTAGCAGGTCTCGACTGAGAGAAAGACCTGTTCCGCCGAATGCTGTCCTCCGCCTGGTGACAACGGCTCACCAAACCCTCGTAGGACATGTCGTCACCAACCGCCACACGGTCATGGATCTCAGGGTTAAGGCCCTGAAGGAACAGATTATACTTCATCTCTGAGCTATCAGCAATCTCGGGGCAATAGGATAGTAGATCAAAGAACCTCTGCTGATACTCATCGATAGACATGGCTCCCTGTCGCAGACTCAGTAGCTCGCCTGCCTTCGACTGTCGGTGTTTAGGAGGAAAATACCGCTTTTGGAAAGCTGTGCGGAACTCGGCCCAGGTGGCCACTCCTCTCGCCGCAACAAAAGGTGTAGAAGTAAACCTCCACCACCTGCGCCAACGCCCATCCAGAAGATAGCCAAGGTTCTCCACCTTCTGCTCATCGGTGCATTGGAAATTCTGAAAAGTCGTCTCCATGCGGTCTAACCAGTTCTCCGCATCCTCCGGAGACTCACCTCAAACTAAGGGCTTAGGACCCATAGCTAAGAATCGACGCACAGTGAAACGCTTGTCGTCATGGTGACGATGACGCCGTTCTCGACGAGGCTCCCGGTCGGCATCACCCCAACGCCCACCAACACTGCCATGAGAACTCTGGTCGTCACGATTTGACATCTACAAAAATACCTCAAGATGAGACTAAATCCCAAGAAATCTTTTGCATGCTCTGATACCATAAATGTAGTGACCCTTACCCGGATCACCTACTAAACAGAACTTATGCATGCAATTAACTTAATTAAACAGATATCAGAATAAAACTGCGGAATCCAATAACATTATACAATCCCAAGTAAAGGAACCTGTAATTATCCAATATTATACAACCAAATCGAATAGCTGTATAAACCCAAACAACAGTAATAAAACCTAAGTGAAGCTCCAGCTGGCCAACCACTGACTAGCCCCTCCTGGATCCACCCTCCTCGTCCAATCGCAAACCTGCCCCATGGAATAGGGTGTCCAGAAAATACAGAGTACGATACGTGAGCATAAAATGCTCAGTGCGAGAGTATGTGTATACATGCATGCAAAGTGAACTCCCTATAGACTCGAGGTCAAGGATCAGATAACAGAGACAGACCGGGCCCTGGTATGTAGCACGCTGTGCCGTCGCTTCAGGAGGTGGCTCCCATACCGAGATAACTGTGGATACGCCGGACCCAAATCGATGGAAGTCCATCCACTAACAGGATAGGGTACAACCCTACTACAGACATCTCGAAGGAGATACAGCAAGATGCAAATGAATGCAGCATAATATCATGGCATATAAATCATGCAGTCATATAATACATGCATACTCAGTCAGGATATCTCGAACAGTACTTTCGTACCTCAATACAGTAAAAGCTCTACCAACTCTAGGTCCACGCCTATAGTCTGCTCTACACTGCCAAATGATACTACTATCATTAAAGTGCTCTAAAAGCCTTAACTAAGCTATTGCATACTCCTAAATATTTATAGGGAGCAAAAGCTATACCTTCGTCCGTCGTTAGCCCTTTGATGTCGATGCCTCCAGAACTTGGGCACAACTCCGCTACGACTACCGAACGCCTCTCCGACCTCCGGACCAAGCCTAAGAAGACTAGAACAGCTCCAAAAGGACTAGAAAGGAAAGGAGAACTCGAAATTGGCAAATGAAAGTGAAGTCTCGGCCTTCTATTTATAGACAATGATCGGAACTTCCGATCCTTGATCGGAACGTCCGAACCTCGATCTGAACGTCCGATCCTGTCATCGGAGCTTTCAAAGATCCTGATCTGCCACGTGTCAAAATATCACTTGATGACTCCGGATAGGGGTGATCGGAGCTTCCGGTCCTGATCGGAGCTTCCGATCCAACCACACGTCATGCCTGACGTAATATCGATCGGTGCCTCCGATCGCTCATCGGAGCTTCCGATCCTGTTCGGAGCTTCCGATCGTGCCTTCGGAGCTTCCGATCCGTCCGATACCTAATTCAATTAATTAGCATTAATCCTTTAATTACTCAATTAGGGCACGGGCTACTACATTTCCTCACGGAGGATGAACAAGTTAGTGGGAGAGGGCATTTTTGATATGTCAGTCATAAACTCTCTACCTACTTGTGAGTCTTGCCTGAAAGGAAAAATTACTAAGACACCTTTTAAGGAAAAGCCTTAGCGTAGTCAAAATCTGTTAGATTTGATTCATACAGATGTTTGTGGCCCATTTAGTATTGGTACTAAATCTGGTCACACCTACTTCATTATCTTTACTGATGATTATTCAAGGTATGGGTATTTATATTTAATGAAATATAAATCTGAATCATTTGAAAGGTTCAAAGAATTCAAAACTGAAGTAGAGAATCAGCTAGGAAAAAGTATTAAATCACTTTGATCTGATCGAGGCGGTGAATACTTGAGTACCGAGTTTTTAGACTATCTGAAAGAAAATGGAATTCTTTCTCATTGGACTCCTCCTGCCATACCTCAGTTTAATGGTGTAGCAGAGTGTCGTAATCGAACTCTGTTGGACATGGTTCGATCTATGATGAGCTTCACTGAGCTCCCACCTTCGTTTTGGGACTATGCACTTGAAACGGCGGTATTGTTGTTGAACAATGTCCACACTAAAGCAGTGAATAAAACTCCATACGAATTATGGACTGGCAAAACTCCTAAGTATTCGTACTTGAGGATTTGTGGATATCCTGCTTACGTGAAGCAGACAGTGGGAGATAAGTTGGATAGTCGATCCACCTTGTGTTATTTTGTAGGGTATCCAAAGAATTCGATCGGATATTATTTCTATCATCCTACTGAAACAAAAGTGTTTGTTTCTAGGAATGCCACCTTCTTGGAGAAGGAGTTCTTACTTGAAAGAAAATGCAAGATGATGGAACTCGAAGAAGTTCGAGAAGAACCCGAGATACAAAATAACGATCCCACACCTCAGGAACCAATAAATGACACGCCACTTCTTAGAAAATCAGAAAGGGCTTCTAGACCTCCTGTTCGACTTAATCTCCTACTTGAAGGGGATCAAAGTGAACCCATCATTGGATGTGATCCGAGAAACTTCAAGGAGGCAATTTCTGATGCCGATTCGAATTTATGGATTGAAGCCATGCAGTCTGAAATAGACTCCATGCATGCAAACCAAGTTTGGTCTTTAGTAAATCCTCCCGATGGAATTGTTCCTATAGGGTGTAAATGGATCTACAAGAGAAAACTTGGGCCTGGCGGTAAGGTGCTAACCTACAAGGCACGATTGGTCGCAAAAGGTTATACACAAAGTCAAGGTGTTGACTATGATGAAACCTTTTCACCAGTCGCAATGTTCAAGTCCATAAGAATCTTAATTGCCATAGCAGCATGATATGACTATGAGATATGGCAGATGGATGTGAAGACTGCGTTCTTTAATGGAAACATTAAGGAAGAGATCTATATGATGCAGCTCGAGGGATTCACATCCATGGGAAGCGAGCATAAGGTATGCAAGCTTCAGAGATCAATTTATGGTCTCAAACAGGCGTCAAGAAGTTGGAACCAGAAATTTGATGAAACAATAAAATACATTGGCTTCATCAAGAACCCGGAGGAACCGTGCGTGTACAAGAAAGTACTTAAGGATGCTGTGACATTCTTAGTGCTTTATGTTGACGACATCCTACTCATTGGGAATGATGTAGGGATGTTGCAGTCAACAAAGATATGGTTATCAGGTAGATTTTCGATGAAGGACTTGGGTGAGGCGTCCTATATTCTAGGAATACAGATCTATAGAGATAGGTCTAAGAGAATGATAGGACTCACTCAAGCGACCTACATCGACACCATATTGAAGAGGTTCTCTGTGGATGAGTCCAAGAGAGGACATCTACCTATGTGTCATGGAGTTTCTCTATCAAATTCAATGTCTCCCAAGACTGACGAAGAGATAGAGAAAATGACACACGTATCATATGCGTCAGCCATAGGTAGTATCATGTATGGGATGATATTTACCAGACCGGATGTAGCCTTTTCTCTGAGTGTCATGAGCAGATATCTGGCCAACCCCGGTCAAATGAATTGGAAAGCTGTGAAGGATATTCTTAAGTACTTGACAAAGACTAAGAATATATTAATGGTTTATGGGGGAAGAGAATTGAAATTGAAAGGCTATACCAACTCTAGCTTCCAAAGAGACGTGGATGACTCGAAATCAACCACTTGATTTGTATTCATGCTCAATGGCGGTGCTGTCTCTTGGAAGAATTCCAAGCAGAACACCACAGCGGATTCCACCACTGAAGCAGAGTACATTGCAGCATCAGCTGCTGCTAAAGAGGCCGTTTGGATGAGGAATTTCATCCAAGAGTTGGGGGTCATTTCTGAAGCTGTTGGTCCAGTACCGGTGTACTGTGACAACACTGGTGCCGTTGCTCAGGCAAAGGAACCAAGGTCTCATCAAAGATCCAAACAAATACTGAGGAAATACCACATCATCCGGGAGATCGTGGAAAGAGGAGACATTACTGTCGAGAGAGTGGCCTCTGCAGATAATATCGCTGATCCACTTACTAAGCCCTTGCCAGAACCATTATTTGACAAACATTGCGAAGCAATGGGACTACGTAGTATGACTAGTTGGCTTTAGGGCAAGTGAGAGATTGAAAGAGTGGGTGCCCTGCTAGCCAACTTGTGGCTAAGGGCCTTTATGACTCTATTTGTAAACAATCTTTGTTTAATATAATTTACACTCTTTATTGGAATTTACTTTATCTTTTTTCATATTGTTATGTTGTGACATGCTATATGATGTTTAGAAAAAGACCTTGAATATACTAAAATGCATGCAAGATGTGATAGTGGATATGGATGACTATCATGAAACACATCTTATAATCACTATATGTTCTAAACCAGTTCCTAATCAATTGAGCCGTCCGCAATAAGGATAAGGATTGCTCAAGATTGAGACTAGAATTTGCGATGTCTAGTACCACGTTTTATTGGTATAGAACATAGAGATGTTCGAAGCATGCAAATGGATATTCATTGGATGAATGATCGAACTACACTATTCGGACTTTCCAAGTGGTTTTCACTAATTGAGTGGAAAAGTCCGTGGTTTTAGTTGTACACCATTAGTCCTTACTACTTGAAATATCATGGAGACTCTATATGCTAATACTATACTTTGACTCGTTTACCGACTCTATGAGGGTCATCAGGTGTCGAGATTGGGTACAGTTACGACATATATAGGAGTCAATGCTTTGTTTTCAAGGATTCACCACACGCTTGCGAGTGTGGATATCCTATGCGATCTGAGGAGATACTAGTGTGACAAATCTCTGGCCAGAGTACATGATGTGCTTTAGGTTACTTGGTTTTCTAGTTGTACATGCGATGTCACTATTTGATCTTCAAGATGCATTGCATAGTGATCGAATCTCGAACGACTCTCGATATACCAATGGTTGTTGATTCGATCGGGATATATGGATGAAGGGACCGTACTATACGCTAACCAAAACCCGCTGGTTCTTGCAGGAAATATCAGTGATACCTAGGAAATCATGGGGCGATGTTGCTAGGCGCTCTTACCATGATTCGATGGGCAAGTCGAAAATTGTTGTTCCGAGTCACAAAGAAGTTGTGGGCCCACGACTAGCTCTATCCCTGAACCATTGAGGGTTACACAAGTAATAGATTTCTAACACCCATTGAGATAATTAAATTTAATAAGTTAAATTTAGTGAATGAGAAGTAGGACTTCTTATAAATGAGTAAAGGGAGTGAGATTTCCTAAAATGACATATGGATGCCATTTTTGGAAACCACTGAATTCGGATTCAAAAAATTTATCTTGACTTTAAAATGTACGGAAAATGTTTCTGTACACATTGGTAAAATTGGTTTGTCAATTTAAGTCACGATGAATTTTATATTAATTTCTGAACATGCGGACTTTGCTTGTCAGGCTTGAACTTATGACTAACGGGCCATAAGTTGTTAGCAGCCCATGTTATAAATAAGTTATAGCAGTATAGAAATTAAATAATCAAGCTCATAATTTCGAAAACCTAGAGAGCTCTCTCCCTAGGGTTGGCCAAAATTTCACTCTCCAATTTTTAAAAAATCCAGTCTGAAATTTTAAAAAATTGCAGTCTTGTTTAGCAGATCAGATCTGTTAAATCTCTTCGTAGAAACTTCTGATAGAATTTCTAGTGCAGTATGTCAGAGGGTATAGATTTCTGTTCGTGGACCTGATTACGCTAACCAAAACCCGCTGGTTCTTGCAGGCACTATCAGTGATACCTAGGGAATCATGGGGCGATGTTGCTAGGCGCTCTTACCATGATTCGATGGGAAAGTCGGAAATTGTTGTTCCGAGTCACAAAGGAGTTGTGGGCCCACGGCTAGTTGTATCCCTGAACCATTGAGGGTTACACAAGTAATAGATTTCTAACCCCCGTTGAGATAATTAAATTTAATAAGTTAAATTTAGTGAATGAGAAGTAGGACTTCTTATAAATGAGTAAAGGGAGTGAGATTTCCTAAAATGACATAGGGATGCCATTTTTGGAAACCATTGAATTCGGATTCAGAAAATTTATCTTGACTTTAAAATGTGTAGAAAAGGTTTATGTACCCATTGGTAAAATTGGTTTGTCAATTTAATTCACGATGAATTTTATATTAATTTCTGAACATACGGGCTTTGTTTGTCAGGCTTGAACATATGACTAACGGGCCCTAAGCTGTTGGCAACCCATGTTATAAATAAGTTATAGCAGTACAAAAATTAAATAATCAAGCTCATAATTTTGAAAACCTAGAGAGCTCTCTCCCTAGGGTTGGCCGAAATTTCACTCTCCAATTTTTTGAAAATCCAGTCTGCAATTTTCAAAAATTGCAGTCTGTTTTAGCAGATCAGATCTGTTAAATCTCTTGGTAGAAACTTCTGATAGACTTTCTAGTGCAGTCTATCAGAGGGTTTAGATTTCTGTTCGTGGACCTGATTCAGGAAGTTGATCGAGTCATCAGCTCCTGGGATATACAAGAAGAGCAGATTTATCTGTTGGAGTCCATAACCTCAAGTTGAGACTTGATAGGTAAAATTTACAATTGCTTTATTTTACTTATTTATTTTAATCGTAAGGATTTGATACCCACGATCTGGAATCGTTCTAGATCAGAAAATAAAATGTTTTTAACCTTCCGCTGCCTTGTGTACCATATCTACGGATACGAGAACGTGTTCCAACACTTTGATGGTCCATCGGTGACGGAACCGGAGCCTCCAGATGATGGTAAGAAATCTTATGCAGCTGCTTTTATGGCTTCCTCCTCTCGGACCCTTTGTAAAAGATTTTTGGAGGG